>NC_041387.1:315920616-315922916 GCF_002162155.2 Triticum dicoccoides | reverse complement strand
CGGGAGGGCCCGATCCGGGCCGCGGGGGTCCAGGCGGCAGGGACGGGCGCGCGGGCCGGGAGGGCCCGATCTGGGCCGCGGCGGGCCACGGCGCAGGGATGGCGGCGGGATTCGTCCGGTGGCGGGCGGACATGTCCGGCGCGGAGAGGGGAGGATTTTTAGGGTTTATCTGCGAGAATTTCGGGGAGGGGCACATATTTATAAGTAGAGGGAGCTAGGAGTGTCGAAATGAGGTGTATTTTTCGCCACACGATCGTGATCGAACGGCCGAGAGCATGGATGTAGCGACCCGACCTCAGATGGTCAAGTCTCTGTGCTTAGGTGTCATCCCTGGATCAGTAATGCTGACACCACACAGTACTTCGAAGGATTTATAACAGAGTAGCAATCACACATTTATTACATCGTTGTCCAAAAGTGGACTTATTACAATAAATATGGCTTAAGGCCATCTAATAACGATAACAACGAAAGACTTGGAAGATAAGTGAGTCCATCAACTCCAACGGCATCACTGAGTATAGAACCACGACCTAAAGCACCTTACTCATCGTCTGAAAAGTCTGTAACATGAAACGTTGCAGCCCAAAAACGGGCCAGCACATGGAATATGCTGGCAATGTAACACATAGAGAATAACATTGGAATAAGCTACACTACATGCAATTTGGCTGGTGTAAAAGCTCTGTGGTTACAGTTTTTGCATAAAGCCAGTTTTTCCCTACTGCAAAGGAATAAATTTACTTAACTATCATGGTGGTTGTTAAACATTGAGAATGGTTGACAGCATCCTCAATCCCAATTAAAAGTAATCATCAACAAACCCAACAATATTAAATTTAGAGTAACATGTTGAGATTCACAGAATATTCAAATACTAGATACTCAAGATGTCCATAACCGGGGACACGGCTAATCATGATTAGTTTGTACACTTTGCAGAGGTTTGCGCACTTTTCCCCACAAGACTCGATCGCCTCAGCTTGGTTTCTCGCACTACAGGGTGTTTGAGAAACGGATGACCGAGACATAGTCTTTCAGAAGCGATAGCACCTTACGATGGGTAGACCGGTACACCTACATCCCCTACATCTGCTAGTCCACCACTATAAGAGTTCGCACGACTTAGTCAACTATGCCAGAGCCCATAATGGCTTGTGGCTGCACACGGAAGTTACTAGCATGAATTATCTTATGATCCCTTTGAGCCTGGGTGGCGGTCCATAGGAAAATCACACGGTAACACCGGGATTTCCAAAAAAACAGGCAATCACTGGATACCCCAGGTGCCTCAATCCACCCAGATGTGTATTTAAGTTGCCACCTTAGATAAACCATTAATTAACAATCTCACATCTGTCATGGATATTCACTCACCCAATCCACGTCTACTAGCATAACATGGCATAATAAGCAAACGCAGAAGTAACTCCCAAAGGTTTCATAAGTAACACAGGTAATATGTACTACCTCATCTACTTCCCATCCCACAATTTAATTAGATCCTAATCATGCAATGTTTGAGGATTGATCTAATGCATAAAAACTGGGTAGTAGAAAAGGTATGATCAAGTGTTACTTGCCTTGCTGATGATCCGCGAAACCTAGAGATTCGAAGTAACAAGCGGCGCACTCCGGGTGATCTATCACAGACAAACAATAAGCATACAATAAGTACTCATCTAATGCACGGGTAAATCTCGAATAAAAGATCTAACTAGAAAGTTCAACTTAAGAACCCTGGTTGCAAAAGAAAACGCATCGAACAAAACAACGGAAAACAACCGGCGGAAGAAAACAGCTCGGTTCTAGAAAGTTGAAACTAGGTCAAATTTTACAGTAGCAAAACTTTGTTTAAGTTGATTAGTCGGAACGGCGGTTTCGATATGAAACTCCAGGCGCTTGAATCACCTGATTCCGATAAACGAGCGAGAAGAAAAACTAGAACGAAGATTGAATCAGAAATCACGATCAGAAAATCGCAAAATAAATCCGATTAAAAGAAAACGACGAACGGTTAAACGAACGGACGTTCTTTAACCGGGAATAACCGGTGATCACGTTCGTTAAGACGAACGGTCCGGCGAACGCTCGCTAAACAACAGAACCGGAAATCAAACCGATCTAGGGTTTCGAAAAAACCGAAAAGACGGAAAAAGAAAACCAGAACGGTTTTTATAAAAAAAACTGAACCGAGGGGGAGGGTGGCGCGGCGCGGCTACCTCGACGAGGCGGGGCTCCGGCTAGGCGCGGGGCGATGGCGGCTGGCGGCGCGGGCGGAGGCGCTGGCGGGGGGCGGC
>NC_041387.1:315911897-315920055 GCF_002162155.2 Triticum dicoccoides | reverse complement strand
GGCGGCTGCGGGTTGTGCGGAGGAGAGGGGGGGGTGTTGGGTATTTAAAGGGGGGGTGCTGCTTGGGGGAGGGGGCAAGGCAAGGGCGGCGGCGGTGGCGGAGTCCGAGCTGGACTCGGCTGGGGCGGCGGCGGTGGCGCGCTGCGCGCGGACGCGCGAGGGTAGGGGCGGCTAGGCCGGCTGGGCCCATGGCCCAGGCGGGGCGCTGCGCGTTTTTTTTAATAAATAAAGCGCGCAGAAAAAGAATAAAATAAAGTCTAAACGAAGTCCAAAAATTACAAAGTAAATTTTCCCCGACTCCTAAAAATGTGTCGAACAAAATGAACTTTTCCCCGGGGCCTAAAATGCAATTTTTGAAAACACGCATTTTTTTCCTAAGGCAAATAACTTCGAGAAAAATCCAGAATTTTATTTATTTATTAAATCTTCATTTTTCCTAAATTTTTGGGAAAGTCATATTATTCCCTCTCATATTTTTGATATTGGAAAATTAGTTGAAGATGAAATAAATAAAATCAAATGATCCTCTTTTTCATAATTTGAGGAAAATCAAATATGAAAATTTCGAAATCTCCAACTCTCTCCGAGGGCCCTTGAGTTGCGTGAAATTTCTAGGATCGGCAAATGCAAGAAAATATGTAATGCATGATGATTTAATGTATAACATTCCAAATTGAAAATATGGGATGTTACAAACCTACCCCCCTTAAGATGAATCTCGCCCTCGAGATTCGGGTTGGCCAGAAAATAGGTGAGGGTGATCCTTGAGCAAATATTCTTCTCTCTCCCAGGTGGCTTCATCCTCAGTGTGGTGGCTCCACTGAACCTTGCAAAACTTGATAACCTTGCTGCGAGTAACTCTGCTGGCATAATCGAGAATCTTGACTGGTTTCTCCTCATATGTTAAATCATCCTTCAACTGAATTGCTTCAAGTGGCACTGTATCTCTTAGCGGTACCTCTGCCATCTCGGCGTGACATTTCTTCAGCTGAGAAACATGGAATACATCATGAACTCCTGACAGTCCCTCTGGCAATTCCAGCTTATAAGCAACTTCTCCCATGCGTTGCAAGATCCTATACGGTCCAACGAAACGTGGTGCTAATTTTCCCTTAACTCCAAAACGCTTAACTCCTCGAAGTGGGGACACTCTAAGATAAACTCTGTCTCCAACTTCATATTCTATCGCCTTGCGTTTTGCATCCGTATAGCTCTTTTGTCTGGACTGGGCTACCTTGAGCCTATCGCGAATCAACTTAACTTTCTGTTCAGACTCCTTAATCAAATCTGGTCCAAACAACTGATGGTCTCCAACTTCATCCCATGATAACGGTGTCCTGCACCTCCTTCCGTATAAAGCTTCGAAAGGTGCCATCTTCAAGCTGGTTTGGTAACTGTTGTTATAAGAAAACTCTGCATACGGCAAGTTATCATCCCAACTAGATCCATAATCTAGTGCACAAGCTCTCAGCATATCCTCCAAAATCTGATTGACTCTCTCAGTCTGTCCATCTGTCTATGGGTGGAAAGCTGTACTGAATTCCAGCCTGGTTCCCAATGTTTCCTGCAACTGTTTCCAAAACTTTGAGGTAAATTGGGTTCCTCTATCTGATACGATACTCCTTGGAACTCCGTGCAAACACACAATTCTGGTCATGTATATCTTTACCAACTTAGCACTGCTATAGGTAGTCTTGACTGGAATGAAATGAGCTACCTTTGTCAAGCGGTCGACTATAACCCAAATCGAGTCATAACCTGAACGAGTCTTTGGCAAACCCGTGATGAAATCCATGCCTAGTTTTTCCCACTTCCATTCGGGTATCGGCAATGGTTGCAACAATCCTGCTGGCTTCTGATGTTCTGCCTTCACACTCTGACATACATCACAAACTGCTACATACTGCGCAATATCCTTCTTCATTCCGGTCCACCAGAATGTTTCCTTCAAATCCAAATACATCTTGGTATTTCCTGGGTGAATCGAGTAGGGTGAATCATGTGCCTCTTGCAGAATCAACTTCCTGATCTCCGGGTCATTTGGCACATAAACACGGTCCTCAAACCATAGGGTATCGTGCTCATGCTCATGAAATCCCTTTGCTTTTCCTTCGCTCATTTTCTTCTTTATATCCGCGATCTCTTTGTCATTTTTCTGAGCTTCTCTGATTTTATCCATCAAGGTAGACTGAATCTCCAATGCTTCTACATAGCCTCTCGAAACTATTTCCAAACATAGCTCATGAAGATCTTCTACTAACTCCTTTGGTATCTCTCCCGTCATCAGTGTATTGACATGGCTCTTGCGACTCAATGCGTCAGCTACTACATTGGCCTTTCCGGGATGATAATGCAATCTCATATCATAATCCTTGATGAGTTCCAACCATCTCCTTTATCTAAGGTTTAACTCTTTCTGCGTGAAAATGTACTTCAAACTCTTGTGATCCGTGTACACCTCGCAATGATTTCCAATGAGGAAATGTCTCCATGTCTTCAATGCATGCACAACGGCTGCTAACTCCAAATCATGTGTGGCATAATTTAATTCGTGAGGTTTCAGTTGTCGTGAAGCATACGAAACAACTCTTCCTTCCTGCATAAGCACTGCTCCAAGTCCTCGACGTGAAGCGTCGCAATACACCTCATAATCCTTGGTTTGATCTGGCAAGATTAACACTGGTGAGGTACCCAATCTTTTCTTCAACTCCTGAAAACTTGCCTCACAATCCTCAGTCCATATGAACTTGGTATCGTTTTTCAGCAACTCCGTCATAGGCTTTGCAATCTTTGAGAAATTCTCAATGAATCTCCGGTATTATCCTGGGAGTCCAAGAAAACTCCGGATCTCTCCAACTGTCGTTGGTGCTTCCCATTCGGTTACGGTCTCAACCTTTTTAGGGTCAACTGCTATCCCTTCTCCGGATATAACATGTCCGAGAAATCCAACTTCCTTTAACCAAAACTCACATTTGCTGAACTTGGCATATAACTGATGTTCCCTTAGTTTCTCCAAAACCAATCTCAAATGTTCCTTATGTTCCTCTTCATTCTTCGAGAAAACCAAAATATCATCAATGAACACCACGACGAACTTATCCAAAAACTCCATAAACACTTTGTTCATCAGGTTCATGAAATATGCAGGTGCGTTAGTCAGTCCAAATGACATAACGGTATACTCATACAGTCCATATCTTGTGGTGAATGTTGTCTTAGGTATGTCCTGCTCTCGAATCTTCAACTGATGGTACCCTGGTCGCAAATCGATCTTGGAAAACACTTTAGCTCCTTGCAAACGATCAAAGAGATCATTTATCATTGGTATTGGGTACTTGTTCTTGATTGTTACTTCATTCAATCCACGGTAGTCAACAACCATCCGTAACGATCCATCCTTCTTTTCTACTAAAAGTACGGGTGATCCCCAAGGCGAAGAACTTGGACGTATATAAACTTTATCCAATAGTTCCTTAATCTGCTTCTTGATTTCCGCCAAATCGTGTGCGGGCATCCTGTATGGTCGCTTCGATATTGGGCCTGTACCTGGCAAGAGCTCAATCAGAAACTCAATGTCTCTATCCGGTGGCATTCCTGGCAATTCCTCAGGAAATACATCAGGGTAATCCTTCACCACTGTCACCTCTTCCTGCACAACTCCTGATAAGGAATTTACTTGATTCCTATTTGGTCCATGTCGCGATACATACCTAATCCTTTTTCCTTCTGGTGTTGTGAGCAAAATCGTCTTACTTGCGCAATTGATGTTTCCCCCATACATCGACAGCCAATCCATACCGAGAATCACATCCAATCCTTGGGATTCCAAAATGATCAAATCCGTCGGGAATACATGCCTTCCTATACTTAATGGTACTTGAAAACATCCTTGTCTGGCCATATGCTCCGCTCCTGGTGAGCTTACTAGCATAGGGGTTTTAAGAATCTGAGTAGGCAGGCTATACTTTTCTACAAATCCCCTTGATATGTATGAATGTGTTGCACCGGTATCGAAAAGAACAAGTGCAGTAAATGACTTAACCAAAAACTTACCGATTACTGCATTGGGCTGCTCTTCAACCTCCTCCACATCAATGTGGTTCACCTGTCCCCTGTTAAAAGGGTTCGGCTTCTTTCCTGAGCTTCCATTTCCACCTTGGCCTTCGGGACAGTCATTTGCATAATGTCCGGTCTTGGAACACTTGTAACAGGTGACATGGCTCAGGTCTTTCTTGGCTGGGGTTGATGGTGTGGTCCGGTTCTGGCCGTTGCTTCCTCCATTCCCATTACCATTCTTGTGGCCATTATGGTTGTGCGTACCACCTCCTCCATGGGTATGCTGAAACTGAACTCCCTATTTAGGTGTATAACGAGGCTTCTGCTGGGCTCCAGAGTTATACTTCCCCTGCCCATACTTCCTCTTGCGATTCTCAATTTGCTGTGTCTTTCCTTCAATCATGAGGGCACGGTCTACCAACTCCTGGTAGTTATTGAAAGTGTCTACCATCAACTGCATGCTCAGCTCGTCATTCAGTCCATCTAGAAACTTCTCCTGCTTAGCTGCATCTGTAGCAACGTCATCTGGGGCGTAACGTGCTAGCTTACAAAAATCATCCACATACTGGCCAATAGTCCTTCCTCCTTGGTGTAAGTTGCGAAACTCATGCTTCTTCATGGCCATAGCTCCTGCTGAAACATGGGCAGTGCGGAAAGCTTGCTGGAACTGATCCCATGTGACAGTGTCTATAGGGTAAGTGGTTGTAAAATTCTCCCACCATGCTGCTGTGGGTCCTTCAAGCTGATGTGCGGCAAACTTCACCCTTTCTCCATATGTACATCCTGTAGTGGTCAACTCCCTCCCTATCTTACGGAGCCAATCATCTACTACAATCGGCTCGGTGCTACTGGAATACACCGGCGGATGCAGCCTAAGGAAACAAGTCAAGTGACCCGCAGGTGGTGGTGGTGGGTTGTTGTTGTTGCCTTGGTTTTGTACCAATGTTTGGATCAAAGTGTTCTGCTGCTGAATCAACTGGGTGATCTCTGGCGGGAAAACAAACCCGGGGTCGCGTCTCGGAGGCATCTGAAGGGTTTAGAAAAGATGAGAAATTAAGAATATAGTGAGGTTTAAGGAGAAAACACTACCCAAATGCACATGAGCAAATGCACACAAAATCACTTCATTCATTTCAAACAAAGGACTTACAACGGTCTAAGTATCGCAAAAGTGCTGAACTATAATGTTTACATGGAGGGAATACTACTAATATGTGGGGGTCATCTATTAATTTGAACCGATGGAAGACTCCATGATGTCTGCTCCAGCTTCGTCTTCAAAGTCGGGCTCACTTGGATCCGAATCGGTGTCGTCAATGATGATGTAGTTGCTCGGACAGTCGACGTACTTGTCTTCATTCTTGAGCGCTAACTTCTTCTTGAGTTCTTCAATCTCATACTTAAGATCGCTATTGTGCTTTACTACAGCTACGATCTCGTCCATGTAGTCATTGCGTGTAGACTTCAGCTCTCCTTCAAGTTCGATGATCCTTCCCTTCGCATTCTTCAATTCTATCATATCATTGCACATCTGGTTCTCCTGGCGTCGAATGTGCTGGTTTAACTCCTGGATGAAAGCTGCAATGGATCTATCCTTCTTGGTGCTGACTATCTCCCATTGTTCATTTCGGCATCCGCAAATCTAGTAGATAGTGTCCTTGAGGTCTTCTTGATAAACTTCTCCAATGCGTCCCATGGTGATATGAGCTGCCATGCTCTTTCCCAGACTCCAGGTTGGTGCACTGAGAATACTATCTATAGGCTTGGTGATTGGGGCGAATGTCCTTCCCGGAACGTGGGCTTGAATCTTCCAGCGCTCCTCTTCAGGCAGAGTGGCGTTGAAAGTCCCGGTGATGCTTGGTAGTCCAATGTTCAGGTACTTGGTGACTTCCTTCAAGTGGAATCCAAAAGGTGTGCCTTCATCTGGTTGGGCGTACTTGATATTTGCATCCGTCATCCTAAAAGAGTAGAAGAGATGAGGAGTTAGAAAATGAGAAGAGAATAGTGATCTATGGCTTTAACTTAGTGGTCGAGTCCTACAGTCAGCGTGTGCTCTGATACCATCTCTGTAGCGACCCGACCTCAGATGGTCAAGTCTCTGTGCTCAGGTGTCATCCCTGGATCAGTAATGCTGACACCACACAGTACTTCGAAGGATTTATAACAGAGTAGCAATCACACATTTATTACATCGTTGTCCAAAAGTGGACTTATTACAATAAATATGGCTTAAGGCCATCTAATAACGATAACAGCGGAAGACTTGGAAGATAAGTGAGTCCATCAACTCCAACGGCATCACTGAGTATAGAACCACGACCTAAAGCACCTTACTCGTCATCTGAAAAGTCTGCAACATGAAACGTTGCAGCCCGAAAACGGGTCAGCACATGGAATATGCTGGCAATGTAACACATAGAGAATAACATTGGAATAAGCTACACTACATGCAATTTGGCTAGTGTAAAAGCTCTATGGTTACAGTTTTTGCATAAAGCTAGTTTTTCCCTACTACAAAGGAATAAATTTACTTAACTATCATGGTGGTTGTTAAACATTGAGAATGGTTGACAACATCCTCAATCCCAATTAAAAGTAATCATCAACAAACCCAACAATATTAAATTTAGAGTAACATGTTGAGATTCACAGAATATTCAAATACTAGATACTCAAGATGTCCATAACCGGGGACATGGCTAATCATGATTAGTTTGTACACTCTGCAAAGGTTTGCGCACTTTTCCCCACAAGACTCGATCGCCTCCGCTTGGTTTCTCGCACTACAGGGTGTTTGAGAAACGGATGACCGAGAAATAGTCTTTTAGAAGTGCTAGCACCTTACGATGGGTAGACCGGTACACCTACATCCCCTACATCTGCTAGTCCACCATTATAAGAGTTCGCACGACTTAGTCAACTATGCCAGAGCCCATAATGGCTTGTGGCTGCACACGGAAGTTACTAGCATGAATTATCTTATGATCCCTTTGAGCCTGGGTGGCGGTCCATAGGAAAATCACACGGTAACCCCGGGATTTCCAAAAAAACAGGCAATCACTGGATACCCCAGGTGCCTCAATCCACCCAGATGTGTATTTAAGTTGCCACCTTAGATAAACCATTAATTAACAATCTCACATCTGTCATGGATATTCACTCACCCAATCCACGTCTACTAGCATAGCATGGCATAATAAGCAAACGCAGAAGTAACTCCCAAAGGTTTCATAAGTAACACAGGTAATAGGTACTACCTCATCTACTTCCCATCCCACAATTTAATTTGATCCTAATCATGCAATGTTTGAGGATTGATCTAATGCATAAAAACTGGGTAGTAGAAAAGGTATGATCAAGTGTTACTTGCCTTGCTGATGATCCGCGAAACCTAGAGATTCGAAGTAACAAGCGGCACACTCCGGGTGATCTATCGCAGACAAACAACAAGCATACAATAAGTACTCATCTAATGCACGGGTAAATCTCTAATAAAAGATCTAACCAGAAAGTTCAACTTAAGAACCCTGGTTGCAAAAGAAAACGCATCGAACGAAACAACGGAAAACAACCGGCGGAAGAAAACAGCTCGGTTCTAGAAAGTTGAAACTAGGTCAAATTTTACAGTAGAAAAACTTTGTTTAAGTTGATTAGTCGGAACGGCGGTTTCGATACGAAACTCCAGGCGCTTGAATCACCTGATTCCGATAAACGAGCGAGAAGAAAAACTAGAACGAAGATTGAATCTGAAATCGCGATCAGAAAATCGCGAAATAAATCCGATTAAAAGAAAACGACGAACGGTTAAATGAACGGACGTTGGTTAACCGGTGATAACCGGTGATCACGTTCGTTGAGACGAACGGTCCAGCGAACGCTCGCTAAACAACGGAACCGGAAATAAAACCGATCTAGGGTTTCGAAAAAACCGAAAAGACAGAAAAAGAAAACCGGAACGGTTTTTATAAAAAAAACCGAACCGAAGGGGAGGGTGGCGCGGCGCAGCTACCTCGACGAGGCGGGGCTCCGGCGGGGCGGCGGCTAGGCGCGGGGAGACGGCGGCTGGCGGCAGCGGCGGCGGCGGCTGCTGCTGCCGCTACTG
>NC_041387.1:315861888-315911262 GCF_002162155.2 Triticum dicoccoides | reverse complement strand
GGCTGCGGGTTGTGGGGAGGAGAGGGGGGGTGTTGGGTATTTAAAGGGGGGGTGCTGCTTGGGGGAGGGGGCAAGGCAAGGGAGGCAGCGGTGGCGGAGTCCGAGCCGGACTCGGCTGGGGCAGCGGCGGTGGCGCGCTGTGCGCGGGCGCGCGAGTGGAGGGGCGGCTGGGCCGGCTGGGCCCTTGGCCCAGGCGGGGCGCTGCGTGTTTTTTTTAATAAATAAAGTGCGCAGAAAAAGAATAAAATAAAGTCCAAACGAACTCCAAAAATTACAAAGTAAATTTTCCCCGACTCCTAAAAATGAGTCGAACAAAATGAACTTTTACCCGGGGCCTAAAATGCAATTTTTGAAAACACGCATTTTTTTCCTAAGGCAAATAACTTCGAGAAAAATCCAGAATTTGATTTATTTATTAAATCTTCATTTTTCCTAAATTTTTGGGAAAGTCATATTATTCCCTCTCATATTTTTGATATTGGAAAATTAGTTGAAGATGAAATAAATAAAATCAAATGATCCTCTTTTTTCATAATTTGAGGAAACTCAAATATGAAAATTTCAAAATCTCCAACTCTCTAGGATCCTTGAGTTGCGTGAAATTTCTAGGATCGGCAAATGCAAGAAAATATGTAATGCGTGATGATTTAATGTATAACATTCCAAATTGAAAATTTGGGATGTTACAATGGAGGGGGTTTGGATGGGTTATTGGGCCACTTTGGAGGGGTGTTGGGCTGCACACAAAAGAGGGCTTTGCGGTTACCCGGTTAACCGTTGGAGCATCAAACGACCTCCAAATGGCCCGAAACTTGACAGGCTGTCTACCGGTGGTGTACCAAGGCCGCTTGGAAAATCATGGTCCATTCCAAGAATGTTTAACACCCGCTCACAATAGGAGACAAAAAGGGGACGCCGGAGGACATAGGAGTGTCGGATGGCAAAACGGACAATGGGGAAAATGCTCGGATGCATGAGTAGAACACGTATGCAATGCAATGCACATGATGACATGAGAAAATGCAACACACAAGAAAATTACATGGCAACGACGGGGAATATCTGCCGGACACCTGGCGCACCAGATCCGGGGCGTTACATATGGCCACTTGATGTTTCAAAATCAAATTCAGCTTCTGCGGAGACTTTGTCATTTAGGCTTAGACACTTACGGTGATCAGCACGCCATTCATTGTTGCGCCAGAAAATGCCAAACCTCATTACCTTGAGCACACTTGCCTCTAGAACAAAGAACCTGGCCAATTTAATATCAGATGTTCTGCCTCGGTAGTCGATCAAATCTATTTCTGTAAGATGGAGATCAAGGCATTCGATGAGATTATTATAGTGCAGCACATTTTTCACTTTCGGGTATTTTTTATCTGCAAAAGAAGAGAACATATTAGAGCAGTTGGCTGTATAAGATTGCCGTGTCATCAAGAGGTACCAATATCATTTGCTCATACAATAGGGTTGGCTGGCTAGTGATATTTTTTCACTCTCTCTCTCTCTCTCTCTTTCTGTTTCCTCTCATTTAACTAGGAGCACGTGAAGAGCTTGGGCATTTGTTGCCTTCCACTATGTGGCCGATGCCATATTTCGCAAAAGTATGCCACATAATACGCATCGATGTCAAATCAAAAGATTTTGGCACTGCTCTCGTGATGTGAGTGAGTCGGCACCGCTGTGCACATGAACCCACATGTATAAACAAATCAATCAAACCAACTACACCAGCCTCTCACCCTCCCAAACAAGTGTTTTTATTGCCTCAGTCCTCTCTCTCTCCCACGCAGCGTTTTTTCATTGCGTGAGTTAATTTGGCACCGGAGCAAAGTAGCTGATCCAGATTGGGGCACCAGGTGAGCAATGGAGGGGCATCGATGCCAAATGCATCACAAGTGAATTTGGCACGTGTTTTGGCCTACATAGCCCACTTTTGTACTCCCTCCGTCCCAAAATTCCTGTGTTAAATTTGTCTAAATACGGATGTATCTAGTTACATTTTAGTGTTAGATACATCCGTATCTAAACAAATGTAAGACAAGAATTTTGGGACGGAGGGAATACTACCTCGTATTTAGTATAAAATTTTGACCATAGATTTACCTAAGAAAATGCCAATGCATGTTAGTAAATATTACACCATTTGAAATTATGTCCAAATACGAATCCAACGATATAGTTCTTAGTGACATGCATTAACATTTTGTCAGTTAAATCTATGGTCAAATTTTGATACTAGAAAATTGGAATAGTAAACCAGGACGGAGGTAGTACTTGCTCTTAGGGTAACCATAGAGTTACTGGAGTAGTCTAAGTTACTTTCCACTATGACTATGCTAGGCTACTATAGTAGTAGAGCATAAAAACAATGCAGGTGATCACGTGAGAAAAAAATACTAAAAATATTTCTTTCGGTGCAGTGCGTAGATGCAGTTTTGAACACTACACTTGTCATCGTAATTTGGGAAAATTACGAAAAAATTCAGCTACGTTGTGATTACCGTTTACTAATAGGAAAGAAGTTTCACCTCAATGAGTAGCTTCTCCATGCACGGAAAGCATGTAAGGAATCCAACAACTTGATCCAGATTGGGGCTGATAGATTTTGGTGCCAAGATCTTCACTGTGCACATGGACTGGGTCAACCTTGTGGGAATCATTTTCTAGAAGACGGTCGTAAATACATCAAGAAGAAATTAAAAAATGTGAATTTCAAGATGACGGAGAAGAAGATGAGTGTTGTACCTAAACGATTCCGGATCCAATAAAGAGTTCGGAGAATTTGGCAGACGAGTACACCAACGCTGTCAATTTCAGCACGTCAATGGCCCTGATTTTTATTGGACCTTCTAGATCCGATACAAGTAATCTCTCAAGGAAAGGCGCATTCTCAATGACCATAACGTGGAACAGCTAGAGTGATCTCTTCCCAATTGATGTCTTGTTACGGGCCAGCAAGACAGATAAATCCATCGGAGATTCGTCGAGGCGATGTGGAGGTTAATGAACCCGTGGATCTGCTCAAGACGAAGGTACTGGAGCAGAGTACAGCTGCGGAGCAGGTGCTCCATAGCCTTCTTCGAGATTACAACACCGAAGAGGTCGACCTGCTTGAGTTGAGGGAGAAGAAGGGCGGGTGCGACATTAATCTGGGGAAGATAGCAGGAGCTGAAGCTGGCGCGACACAGCGTTGGTGTGAGGCGGGGACGGTGGCAGAGAGTGACATCGTCCATCTTCAAAGTTGAGCTCCTCGAGCTGATCTAGGGCGGGGGATAAGAACCACTCGTCGAACTTGGGTCGGACCTTGCAGTTGCTACTGAACATGCGGATGTCAAGGCGTCTGGCTGGCCCAGGGTGCGATTAAAGGATCTTGGAGACTGCGTCCATGCGTTTACAATCCCCGTCATAGACGCAGCTGTCGACGGCGAGGTTGAGGGGGACGCGGTGCCAGAGGGGGCACCATCGCCGGGAGAGCAGGGCGGTCCGCACGGCAGATTTGGTGGGGAGGAGGCCGATGATGACGAGCAGCATGTCGTCGGGGAGGCTGCTGATGAAGTCCAGGCTTGCTGGATGCGGTTTTGGCTCGAGCCGCCTCCGCTTGTTGGCTGCCTCTCCGTCCATCGCAACCGGCGGTGACGCCGGTGTACACATGTGCTGGTGTGTGTTGTGTGATGGGTGTGCGCGAGTGCGTCCTTCTGTGCATGCCGCCGCGCAGTGGTGAATTGTGCGCGAGTGTGTCCTTCACGTGCAAGAAGTGTGTCCTCAATGCGCCCTCAGTTTACTAGCGTGCGGGGTGCTACCCCGAGTGGTTTCAACATTGTTTACTTCATCGCATGTCAGATGTGCCTCTAATTTACTTATTTCCACCCACTGCCACATGGGCCAGCTCATGAAGATACAGAACATGAGCTGACAAGGCAGCATGTGGACTGGTTGGCCGGTCAACTAAACAATATACAGAGCTATACACTGATACAGTGAACATATAATCCGTCAGTATAGAGAGTTCAAGTGAGAGGGGAGGCCCGTGAGAGATAGCAGAGAGAGAGGAAGAGTTACTCCCTCCGTTCGATAATGTCGTTCCAACATTTTTTTAAAGTCAAACTTTTGAAACTTTGACCAAGTTTATAAATAAATTACTTATATCTACAATACCAAAGATAAATGATAGTATGAAGTAAGTACATGTTGTGATGAATCTAATGATCGTTCCAGATGTAAATGTTTTTCTCCACATATACCTGGACAAACTTTTCTGAGGTTTGACTTTTCAAAACATCCATATGCTTATGGACGTGACAGAGTCCCTTATTAGAGAGAGAGAGAGAGAGAAAGAGTGAGTGAAAAAAGTGTGTGTGCATGTGTGAAAGAGACATGGACAACACACGACAAAAGTAGAGAAAAATCATTCGTGTCTTATGCAAACATATCACACATGCATCTTTGACAACGGAGGCAAGGTGAGGAGATAGTGTGTGGTTGTTTGGAACCGAGAGAGCAAGACCCCTAGCACGTGGCCAAGAGGGGTCTAACAAACAAGGGAGAGAGGTCGAGAGAGACGTACGGAGAAAATGCAGACATGGGGAGGAGAGAGTGTATTTTTGTCATAGAGAGATCCCCTGGAGATCGTGATGGGACTACATGGGTGGGAGATCGAGTGACAAGGTGTGTGCGTGATAGTAGATGCCCCGAGAGATATCTAGATAGACGTATGGATGGAAGGAGACAATATGTGTGTTCCTGATGGCTAGTAAGAGATAATCATAGTTAGGAGGGGGGAGTGCTTGCGCCTATGATGGAGTGAGGGATTATGGTACTTAGGGGGGTGCGCGTCACATGGAGAGTGAACAAGGGCGGAGAGTGTTGGATGGGTCTATATGTATAGCGTGAGCGAGACATGTGTATGCATGAACCAGGGAGATATAAGGTCAGTTTGGCTTGCATCCTGAACATCTTTTGCTTGGCCTGGGGTTGTGGCTGGATTTCATGCACGCTTGTTTGGTTGCTACCCTGTGAAAAAGAAAGCCCGCCTGGCCTGGATTCCCCTGCACTTTAATTAGGCTGGCTGGACTCTAGATACTGCAAGTAGCCTAGCCCAGGTGACCGATTTCGAATGCCTGGCGGTGCCTGGTCGTGCGGCCACGAGGCTAACAGCAACCTGGATGGATATTAGCATTAAATAATTGCTGCATGGATTGATTGATGGGGCGTTGATGCTTTGCCTGGCCTAGGCATGAACCAAACGCTTCAGCACCACACAAGCCTGGCGAGGCAGAAATATTTTACATCTCATGTCCACACCAGGCAGTACTGGCCATCAAGGCATGAGGGTCAGGTCACGAACCAAACTGACCAATAAAGTTTAAGAGAGATTGAGGAGCTCCGATAAGGCTGAGTGCTGCGTCAGATAGCTGAGAGGGGGAAAGAGATATTCCATCCGCTCGATAATGCAGTGCATGTAAATTTTTTAGAAGTTAAACTTTGGAAACTTTGATCAGGTTTACACAAATGATATTTATATCTACAATACCAAAGATAGATCATACAAAACTACATCTCATGGTGAATCTAATGGTATATGTTTGTCATTCTAGATTAATTTTTTTTCTCCACGTACATGGTCAAACTTTGTGATGTTTGACTTTTCAATAAATCTATATGCTATGGACCGAGGAGAGTGCCTAAGTCGAGACAGATCAAGTGCGTGTGAAGGAGAATGAGTAAGTGTGCAAAAAGAGTATGTGTGTGAAAGAGAAAGTGACAACAAACGATAAATTAGAGAGAGAGTGTGTGTTTTCGTTTCTTATGCGAACATATCACGCATGCATCTCCGAGATAGAAAAGCGAGGCGAGGAGATACACGAAAATAGCTAGTGTGTGATTGTTTGCAACGGAGAGAGACACCCCTGTAGCACATGTCCAATAGAGGTCTGGCCAACAAGGAACAAAGGTCGAGAGGGACACATGGAGGACATGGACGCATGGGGAGA
This sequence comes from Triticum dicoccoides, assembly GCF_002162155.2. Classification (NCBI taxonomy): domain Eukaryota; kingdom Viridiplantae; phylum Streptophyta; class Magnoliopsida; order Poales; family Poaceae; genus Triticum; species Triticum dicoccoides. The sequence continues at coordinate 315,905,266 of NC_041387.1, read as the reverse complement.
GAGAGAGGGTGTGTTTGTGATAGGGAGATCCCCTCAAGATCGTGAGGGGACTATATGGGTGGGAGATTGAGGGAGGTGCGTGTGCGATAGAAAGATGCCCCGAGAGGAATCGAGATAGACCATGCACATGTTTGTGATGGAGACTAAGATAACTAGTCATATACATATAGGGGGGACTGCACGTGCCTACAATTGACTGAGAGACCATCATACTTGGCTAGCTAGGCATGAGATTGTGTGTGTGTGTGTGTGAGATGGAGAGAGAACGAGGGAGAGAGATAGAATTTTAGATGGGCCTATCGAGTGCGAGTGAGATATGCATGTGTATGTGTGACCCAGGTGGATGGAGAGTTTGAGAGAGGGGGGAGAGCTCCGAGACGACAGAGTGGTGCGTGAGAGAGTTACGGGCAACGAGCAAAGGAATTTGTGTGCGTACGATGAGTGCACCCAAGATATCTAGCTTGGACTAGCTAGAGTATCATACATAGTGTGCGAGGGAGACCTATAGATGGTGTATATATGCATGCGAACTAGAAAGACCCCCCCCCCACACACACACAAAGAGAGAGAGATGGAGAGAAAGGGAGAGGGACCAACAAGGTTTTTGTGTCAGATGCATGCGACAGAATTGAAGATTGTCGGAGAGAGAGAGAGAGAGAGAGAGAGAGTAGGAGTCCGGGAGAGGGGGAGGTCGCGTTTTATGCATCAAAGACTTATATAAACCATGTTTCGATATAAACTTGCATTCAAATATTTAAATTGGAGAACATGTTGTCTGCAATCCAAACATGAATGGATATATGCGTATATCAAACAAGTTCATTAATTTGACTTTCAACATGTTCATGGAGTACTATAATACTATACAACATCCTACTCGATTGAGGTGTTCAATTTTGGATTTAGTTCACTATTTTGACCTAGTGAATGAGCTATTTCATTGAATCGAGATATTTCATTTTGAGTTTGATTCACGTTTTTGAGTGGGTCAACTATTGTCATATAGTAAATCGCTAGCAACGAGCATGTAAAAACACATTACTCCCGAGCATCATCTCTCCATCTAAAAAAGAAGTGGCAAGCTAATATTTCAAAATTTGATTCGAATCGACTTGGTAAGGTAGACGTGGATGCTCGTTCTCCAAAAATTTGAACGAACCATTAAACATCCTCTCCTCGGTGGAATTCACTCGAGCAAATAAATGGGAGACGCGAAATTACCGTCCTATGTGGGGCACACATCAATTGGCCCGTTGTACATCGAGGGTAGGTTCGTAACTTCATCCTAGCGAGCCTTCTTCTCGACTGAAATGACATGTGCCAAATAATTCGAAAACCATGGTTGGCAAAACACGCTCTCCTCGCCCGAAATAGCTCGCGCCCACTATTTAAAAACACGCTCTCCTCGCCCGGAATCGCTCGCGCCCACTATAGTTCAAAACACACCCTCCTCGCCCGAAATCGCTCCCGCCCACTATTTGGGGAGAAGCAAAGTTACTCTACTATCCCTGACCCTCAGAACAAAGACCCAAGCCGAGAAGCCCAAAGGCAGGGGTAGAACTGTAAGTCCCCCTCACACTTCAGACAAATGCGTCCGTAAGACATCGTTCCGCTCCCCTCCCAATTCCCCCCTCCCGCGCCCCTCATTCATACCTCGTGGGCACCAAATCACATTCTCCCCGGGAAGCTCCCTTCTCCCGAGCCGCGAAACCTCAGCCCCTCCTCCATGACGCCCCCACCACACCAATTTCACAGCCGTCCTCCTCCCTAGTGCCAGAGACGCTATCCCTTTGCCGTCGTGCACTGGGCCGTGTGCCTCTTACTCCGTGCTGCTGGAGCTGCCTCCATGATGGCCGCGTGAATCGTACTGGAGCCGATTCACCCCTGCCGTTGTTCATGGCGCTGGATCGGCTCCAACTTCGGATCTGTCCAGAGTCCCGGCGCTGCTTCCCCGTAGCCGTCGACCATCACGACATCGTCGTTTCCCTGTCGCCGGTCGCCACCGCAACCGCGCCGGCCTCATCGACTCGGCAGCTGGACCTGCCTACTTCACCATGCCGCCAGATAGGTCACACCCTCATCACAAATCACTTTATTTTGTCGTCAGTTGTTTGAATTTTTATTCTGGGCCAATCGATTCCTAATGGGAAGCAGCACCCCTCGAGGCGGCGGAGCTCCTAGGCTGCTGGTTGGCTGGTGTCTAACGTAAGGGTGCAGGGCCGCGAGTTCGCTGCGGAAGTAGCGCTTAGATGGCTATCTTTTAGAGTTGCGTTGGTTGAAGGTACTGCCGTCACCGGATCTGGATGATGGGGAGTCTTTGTGGATTGGCCCGGGGGCAGCACAACCACGGCAGTGCGGTGGGGCGGGGAGCGGGGTTTTGGTCGGGGCCACCGACGGCGGAGGGAGGCTGCTCTACCGTTGGTCGCTGGCTCTTCGGGGAATATTCCGAATAGTGTCAGCCGGGAGGCACAAGACGGCCATCAAGCCATCCGGCGTAGAATGGACAATACCAAAATAAAATAAAATCGTGTGACCCCAATTTAGTCTTCGGTCAACAGACATGTGACCACTCTTGTACCTTGTTGTTGATCTCTTAGTGTATTTCTTCAGATCAAACAGATATGTCATTCTTAACATTATGTGTTATCTGCATCTTCAGACACACCGTCGTCCGACTCACCGCAGCTGCTCCAACATGGGAAGCATACACTAGAAGGGAGCTATAGTCCCCACTCAACAGTTCCCTGCATCGAATGCGCGTGCCCGACATGGATAGCCACAACAACTGCAGGGCCATCGATAAGTCAGCACATGATTCTCACTCCTATGGATGGCAGCCAGATAGGTTGTACCCTCACCTTACTTGTGTGCAACATTTATGGCTTTGTTATTCATCTAAGCATGGAAAATAGATCATCACATTTCATTGTATATTCATGCTGATCTCTTACGGGTCTTGTTCAGGAGTTAAAGTTGTTCCATAGTTCAGCTAAGATACTTGTTCTCTAGGTAACGTTGTTCCATAGTTATCATCCATCAGCCAATGCTATCCCATAGGCTGGTGATTATGGTATTATACCACTTCTAGTATTACCTTTGTTCTTTAATACTTTTGTGTGCCATCTAGTTAATCTCGAGTACAAATGATACATATTCTGTAGCTTTCATCTGTGTTCTCCCTTTAGTTTATGAGACATGTTGCTGCTAGTTAACCCCAGTCCTACTATTTATGTCGTCTCCTACAGGCACTCATTACATAAATCTAACTACTAGTTGTCTTCCATGCATGTTAGATATAATTGCACACACTGATATATCCACAAGAACCTCACGGACAATGTAAAGGCCAATAAACTTGATGTCAATGGTACCTAATATGATGGAACATGTAATGGCAGTTCTTCAGAAGACTTGCAGAAAGATGATGAATCCTCTTCACCCCACAAGGTCCTTGCTCTAACTTGGCCTGTGATATGGGTACAACATGCATATAATGTCTTGGAGTGTATCTACTCTGTTGCAATGCCATGTGCTTAGCATGCTGATCATGGATGTAAATATGTCATGCCTTCCTGTTTTCAGTACCTATTCCATTAATGATAACATGTTTTCAAATTCAAGTACTATCATTCTACTTTATTGCAATGCCATCTGCTTAATTTGGACATCATGCTTCTGAATATCTTAAACATTGTTATTCATCAGTATGTACTTCATCTGTCTACCATACCATGTATTTTTACATTGAAGTGTTGTTCTAGTGCTCTGCTGCAATCCATCTTAGTTTCCCAATCATACACGTGTATGTTGCCTTAGTTATTTCTGTACGTATTCCGCTAGCATACAGTTTTACATTCAACTAGTGTTTTTTTGCGGTGTTGTCCTGTTGTATCCCTAGCTCTTACACCGTACTCCCACTATCCGGATTACATGTTGCCGAAATGGATAAAAAAGGATGTATCTAGAACTGAAATATGCTTAGACCCCTCCATTTTTTCCGGATGGAGGGAATACATGTCAATATGTCATGCCTTTCTATTCTTCGGTACCTATTCCATCTCTCTGTTGTAGCATGTTTTATAATTAAAGCACCATTCTTCTATACAAGGCATGCAAGGGGAAGACGACTATGTTAGAATCTGAAGGTTTACAAACAAGGCCTTTGCAAAAGATCCAAACGCCAGGAGATAATAAACCAACTCCAGTTTTTATAGATACTGCTCCAGCATAGAGAAACCCAACTCCTACTGATAATAAGCAGATTCCAGTGGCCAAAGAACTAGTCCCCTCCAGTCCAGTAAAAATATGTCAACTCCATTCTAAGAAACGTGTGCGTATCCTTGCATCATGAAATTTTATAGCATGTTGATCATATTTTATACATGTTTCTTACCCATCTCTCTTTTAGCAAATAAGCTTAATAGATAGAAGAGTTTTTGCACTGGTATCGTATGTGAGGAAGGATTCTTGCAGGAATTCTCTGTGCTCCAATGCAGATGTAAGTACCGGTTGTATATCACTATATTTTTACATCATCATGTATTTTGTTAATCGGCGTGAATCCAACCTTTATCTTATCTAAATTTAGTTGTAGCAAAATGTATGATTAAAGGCCACAATGTTGATTTTTGTAAGGAAAAATGCCTGGTAGTTTTGCATCCTGAGCTGCATGAGTGTACTATCTCATATCAGTGGGTTCGAATACTTTGGTTCTGCAGTGGGTTTTCAATGTTTTTTTACTGTGTTGTCCTGTCATATCCCTAGCTCTTATATCATACTCCCTCCGTCCGAATTACATGTCGCAGAAATGGATAAAACTGGATGTATCTAGAACCAAAATACGCCTAGACCCATCCATCTATTTCCGGATGGAGGGAATACATGTCAATATGTCATGCCTTTCTATTCTTCAGTACCTATTCCATCTCTGGTGTAGCATGTTTTCTAACTAAATCACCATTCTTCTATATAAGGCATGCAAGGGGAAGACGGCTATGTTCGAATCTGAAGGGTTACAAACCAGGTCTTTGCAAAATATCCAAATGCCAGGAGATAATAAACCAACTCCATTTTTCATAGATACTGCTCCAGCACAGAGAAACCCAACTCCCACTGGTAATAAGCAGATTCCAGTGGCCAAAGAACTAGTCTGCTCCAGTGCAGCAAAAGAATGTCAACTCCATTCTAAGAAGCGTGTGCGTATCCTCGCATCATGAAATTTTATAGCATTCTGATCATATTTTCTACATGTTTCTTACCCATCTTTCTTTTAGAAAATAAGGTTAAACGATAGAAGACTTCCTCCATTTGGATCGTATTCGAGGAAAATATCTTGCAGGAATTCTCCGTGCTCCAATGCTAATGTAAGTACCTGTTGTATATCACTATATATTTACATCAGCATGTATTTTGTTAATCGGCGTGAATCTAACCTTTATCTGATCTAAAATTAGTTGTAGCAAAATGTTAAAGGCGCCAATGTTGATTTTTCTAAGGAAAATGCCTGGTAGTTTTGCATACTGAGCTGCATGAGTGTACTATCTCATATCACGCACATTACTGAATTGTAGTGCTTCTCTGGTTGCCCATTCATTCTGTGTCAATGTTGCTTTCGTATTACCTTACCTGGCTGATGATAGATGTGCCATATTGTGTTAATTTGGTGTAGGCTAGTTGCCCAAACATTCGTTGTGTCAATGTTGCTTTCCTATTATCTGACTTGGCCAATGATAGCAATGCTAGTGTGTTAATTTTGTGCAGGCTGCTGAAGATAAGAAGACAAACTCTGAAAACAGCAAGGCAACCCCATTATTTCTTTCCAGTAAATCTAGGCCAGGTAATATGGCAATAACTCATGATTAATCTATTTGGTTCCCGTCCTAATTATTGTATGATGCAGTTATCAAGACACTCTCCACTATCAATAATACAAGCCTGCCAAAATCGCCATATGAATCTGTTCAGTATCCTCTGTCTCGAATGCAATGGAATAAATGTATGTTTGTGAACCAATTAATGGCTGAAACAATGATGGAAATGGTGGATGAATCAGAGGTGCAGAATCGTGCGACACAACAACTGATCAATGTTTTCAGAGACAGTGTAGCAAAGCAGCAAGAACTTGCCCACATGCTTATGGGCATCATCTGTGCTGAGGTTGCAGATTGTGATGTTGTAGATGGTTAGGTTCTGCTCATTTATTTGCATTGGCATCAATCTTTGATTGCCCAGTGGATGTAATTTCCTGTAATATATGTTGGATGTGCAATGTTATTCCCTGTATGTCGTAGCTTTGCTTGATCGGTTTTGGTCCTATGCATAATTGCTCGTCGTAATGGGCTCAAATTATCTAATTTGGCCTAAAGACATGTACGAACTTTAGTGGGCCCATTAAGTTAATGGGCCGTTACTAGGCCAAAAGTTAATGGTCGACCTGCCTTTTACCTCCCGGGTCGTTAACAGGCCGACATCGAAGCAGGCAACAGGTGGGCCCAATTTATTTCACGGGCCGTTAACAGGCCGTTACTAAGTTTGGGCTACATATGGCCCAACTATACTGTAGGCCTTTAGCAGGCCGAAAGAGACAGCGGGCTTGTACTGGACCATGAAGAGCATGGGCCGCTAAGAGGCCGAAACTCAGGTTGTATTGTAAATGGCCCAACTGTGTTGTGGGCCTTTAGCAGGCCGAAAGAGAAACCGGGCTGGTATTGGACCATGAAGGGCATGGGCCGTTAAAAGGCCAAAACTAAGGTCCAACTACAAATGGCCCAACTCATTTATGGTTCGTTAACAGGCCGAAAGGCACACAGGGCCGGAAATTGGCCCAACAGTTAAATGGGTCGCTAAAAGGCCAAAACTCAGGTCCGACTACAAATGGCAAACTGATTTATGGGCCATGAACAGGATGCAAGTGACACCGGGCCGGAAATTGGCCCAACACTTAAATGGGCCGCTAAAAGGCCGAAACTCAGGTCCAAGTACAAATGGCCCATCAGATTTATGGGCCGTCAACAGGCTGAAAGACACACTGGGCCGTAAATTAGCCCAACATTTAAATGGGTCGCAAAAAGGCCGAAAGATGTACATCCTGAAAATTGGGCCATCCATTGAATGGGCCGTTAACAGGCCGAAATCTCATCGGGCCGATATTGAGCCCAAATATATAGCGGGCTGTTAACGGGCTCGAACTAACGATGGGCTGCAATGGTGTCAAATCTTTAACGGACTGTTGACACTAGAAAAAAAGACACATCCGTGACATTTTGGGCCGAATGAAAAAAAATTATGTCATACATATGACACTTCTATGACGATGATTGTGACAAAACCCGGTATCATCATAGATGTGGTGGGTTCCTACTTCTATGACAAAAAATCATGACAAAAAAGGGCTTTTCATCATGGGCGGGCCGGAGACGCAGCTGCATGACATTCTTTGGGCCATCCATGATGGAAAAAACCATGGTAGAAGCGAGGGCGAGGAAAATTTCAGGGAGTTCCCGGTTACGGTGGGAGGTCGGGGGGCCGAGCGATGCGCGTTTCTCTCGTACACGTACGCGCATGTGTGTGAGGCGTTGGCTCTAACTGAACCCGAGCGAGGCGTTGGGCTCTAACTGAACCTGAGTGATTGCACTGCAGGCTACGCGTTACTGAACCCGAGCAATCGATCGATGGCTGTTAACTGAACCCGATCGAGCGATTCCTTCGCTACTGCTGCTAACTAAAGTCGATCGATGCTGCCTCTGGGATGAACAGCGAGCGTTGCGGGGGGGTTTGGATGAACAGTGAGCGGTGGCATTGCCTCTGGATGAACAGGACCCCGTGGTGATGAACAGTAGACGGTGGAGGGGTGGTTGAACAGTAGCTGGTGGAGTAGTGGTGTCACGCCCAATATGCGACCCTATCCTAAAGGAACTCGAAGGTCCCGCCAAGGATAGAAGCGCATATTGGAGACGCTTTTGCAAGGTGGATATCATTACATCGTACCATTACATAATAGTTGCAGATACATACAAAAGGCATACAATGCCAAATGAATACAACAACATCATACATAAGAGCAACATCCTACTATGGATGAAACACAAACAGAAACTCGAATGACATCCACCCTGCTAGCCGAGGCCGCTGACCTGGAACCTATCCCCTGATCGAAGAAGAAGCAGAAGAAGAACTCCAAAACAAGCATCATCGCTCTCGCGTGAAGATCATCGCATGACCTGTACCTACAACTGTTGCTGTAGTAATCTGTGAGCCACGAGGACTCAGCAATCCCATTACCATGGGTATCAAGACTAGCAAAGCTTAACTGGGTATGGAAAGGATAAGTGGTGAGGTTGGAGCAGCGACTAAGCAAGTATGGTGGCTAACTTACACAAATAAGAGCGAGAAGAGAAGCAATGGAACGGTCGTGAAGCTAGCAATGATCTAGATGTGATCCCGAAACTACTTACGTTCAAACATAACCCAAACCGTGTTCACTTCCCGGACTTCGCCGAAAAGAGACCATCACGGCTACACACGCAGTTGATGCATTTTAATTTGAATCTGATATCGAGTTCTCTACAACCGGATATTAACAAATTCCCATCTGCCACATAACCACGGGCACGGCTCTTGAAAGTTTATACCCTGCAGGGGTATCCCAACTTAGCCCATCACAAGCTCTCACGGTCAACAAAGGATATTCCTTCTCCCAGGAAGACCCGATCGGTCTCGGAATCCCGGTTTACAAGACATTTCGACAATGGTAAAACAAGACCAGCAAGACCACCCGACTATGCCCACAAATTCCGATAGGAGCTACACATATCTCGTTCTCAGGGCACAATAGATGAGCAATCCGTATAACTAAAACCAAACCTCAAGTTTCCCTGAGGGGGTGCTGCAAAGGGCTCTAGTTTGGGCCAATACTCAGAGGAGCACTGGCCCGGTGGGTAAATAAAGATGGCCTGAGCGGTTGGAGCAGGAAGAGCAGAGATTGAAGAACCATGACAATCGTTGGATGGATATCCAACAGTCACTGCTCTCGTGTGTTGACTATAAGTTGACAGGGTGTTGCATGTGCGTCAACATTTTTTTTATGAAAGCATACGTGTCAACCTGTAGTAGGCGCACAAGTCAGCCTCAAATCTATGGAAAACGGCAGACAACCCATCTTCCATTATTTCTAATAATGTACAACCCATTTGCTAATTCTTCAGAATTTTTTTGGATCCCATCTTCTTTTTGTTAGCATTACACCCCATATTGTGGCCACGGTTAAAAAGTATACGAAATTTTGCATATTTCGGTGCGGTCAACTATTTTTAATCCAGAAATATCAATTCACATTCAAACTATTTTGAAAAATAATTTATATATATATATAAATCCAAATAATTGTCCACGCATAAAAATCAATGGAATTAAAGATCTTGTAATGAAAAAAAATTGAAACTAATTCCCGATTTGATGTGTTTTAAAAATGTACAGCCCATTTCTGGGCAAACCGAATGAAACTCTCCTCGTCTTGAAAGATTTGCAGCCAGCAGGGCCGATAAAGCAAGTAGGCCTTGTTTGGGTATTTCTTTAAATAAAATAGAACTGGGCTAGCCATTTAGAACAAGAAAAAAACACAATTGGTCTCATGATGTGGTAAACATAAATAAAACCATGGCTAGACGGGCCACAACCCCCGCACAACCCCGTTGTTACCCTGATCCGTCGCTAAAACTAGTATAAATAACAACTTATTGTTCCTCCCAAAAAAACTGCGTGACTTGCTGGGTCCCTGGTGTCAGCCGGTCGTAGTGTAATTCTCTCGTTTATTGACTTTGTTGACAATGGCGTGAGCCCCAGATGTCCAACCATTAGGAGGAACCATATTTTTGGGCTTGTAATATAGAGGCACTTGCTTGCGTACTGCCATGACGCTGGTGGGTCCCTACTATCATCCTCTCCACGTAAAGTCATCTCCTTGTTCCTCTCGGTTGTTGACGATGTTGACAACGCAAGAGGGCGGCGCACCGCGCACGGCGAGCGAACCAAGGCCGCAAGGCGGAGGACGACGACGAGGCCTCGGACGAAATGAACAGGAGCCGTGGAAGATGCGCCGGTCCAGTCGCAAGCGGAGGGGAGTATCAGGGTTGACTGGTTCGGGCGCGGGTGCATGTTGGGGCTGACGTCGCTCGAGAATAACAGGACGTGTGGGGGAATAGAGGGAGGGACTGGCCAACATTGGAGGGTACGTACGGTAGGGCGGCGGAGGCGCAGCCAGCCATGGGAGGCAGGAGCAGGCGGAGCCGATGGGGTTGTTTGGTTTGGGCGGCTGGAGGAAGAAGAAGACAACAGATAGAAGATACACGACAGATGTTGGATGTCAATCCAACGGCTGGTAGGCATAATCGTTTCTTGACTGGCTAGTAAGTCGCACCACCTTGGATAGGCTATTTCCTCGCGGGTCCCAAATGTCAGAATCCAAATCTGTCACGGTCATGCAGCCTTTCCTATGAAAATTTATAGCCCATTTGATGTGCTAGTTCGAAATAAGTTTGTGGGTGCTGGTGGGGGCTAATCACTTGGCTTATAAATGCACAGTGGGCTCAAGCAGCCGGCGAGAGTGATGTTATTTCCTTGGTTGGGATTTGTTACAATATTTCACTCTAAATTAAACGAATGGCAAGCCATCTGCCTTGTTTCAAAGAAAATATGACAGTCATAGCCGAGTTGAAAAGGGCAGGAACATCTAACTCGAGATTACAAACTGTACAAAAGCACGAGGGTTAATTGTCCATCAGGTTTACAAAAAAACCCAGATTGAAAAGGGCAACAACATCTAACTCCAGCACTATTTTCGGCAGTCACAGTCAAATGGATCAGTCAGGTCCATAGAATGAACATCCTGGGTGGTAAAATTTACTCGATTATGACCACAATTTGTTGTAAATACAAGCCCGACACATTCAGAAGCTCTTTTTTGCCCACCTGAAACTCCTTTTTTGCTCTTCGGCATACCCATTCGTCAAAACCATGCTGCTGATAAACTTAAGCTTGATGGACAATAGTAACCTCGGATTCAGCAGGAAGAATGTGACAAATCTTGTGTTTGCACGGTTGGCTACATATCGTTCTAGCGTTATTGTCTTCAATCGAATCTCATGAGAAGTGAGAAAATCCCGATGCTTACGAATCCACCGATTGGTTATAACTTTCTTACCCCATCATGTTGCTTAAATAGACATGAAGATTGAAAATAGTTAAGATCTAAAAGAAGAGTGTCGAAAGAGCAACAGCTGAATGGTTAATTCTAGTACACTATATGCGGGCTTCCAATGTGCGTGAAATTATCACCTTTATATAAAACTTCTCCAGACATGGAAAGCATTGCATCAAGCAAATAATCTTGTTCAGATGAAAACTATTCATTTGGATATATAAGATCTTGACAGAATCCAACACCATTGATAGGTTATCCATGGAGAAACTCTTCATTGAGCATAGAACATAATATTACTACAAAATGTGTACTCCAAGATGATATATAAATTATGCCCAGAAATTTAAAATGCACCTTATGGTTACAAGTGTAGATGACAATATGAAGTACCTCAAGAACTGTGGAGCCAAACACCATATTGAAATTAGCACAAAGATCATGTATTACACCCAAGGTCTCCAATTTAGGCGCAGAGAGGACGGTTATTTGAAACGGTGAATAACTAGAATCAAGGATCAACCTTTGAAGTGAAGAGGCATCTTGGATGATGAGCTGCCTTTCGTCAAAAGAAATTCCAATTCTTACAAGGTTAGGCGACTTTATTTGGAGACAACCGATTCTAGCTGTGAAAACAAGCACCAAGCACTCCAGCGCAGGGCAACTGGAGTGGATGATGCTGTGCAATGAGGCCTCCAATATACGAACTTGCACAAGTGAAAGTTTCTTGAGAAATGGGAGTCGAAGGTTTAGTACCAGATTGTCTTGTAGGTAGCACATCGCAAAGGTGGAGGTGTGGAGAGAGGAGGAAAACCGCGAGATGGACATCGGTGCTGAGGGCACAAGTTCATGGCGTTCGGTATGTGGTATGTGATTTCCAGAGGAACAGTATAACTCAAACAGCTGTAGTTCTGTGAATTCAGGAGATTTTAGCTAGGCGTCCACCGTGCAGGGCATGGTATGCTTGCTCAGGTAGCATGACAGGATGCAGAGGCTTTGAACGGAGCCCTGGTGGGAGGAGATGATGGCTCTGGGGATTTCAAAATCATTGAAGAGAGATAGCTGACAACAGTCGAGATTAAGGGGCACGGCGCGCCATAGAGGGCGCCACCGAATTGAGAGGACTTGGGTGTGGCAGCAATCCTTGGTGGGGAGAAGCGAGATGATCTCCCCAAGGACGGCGTCAGGGAGATCGCTAATGCGGTCCACCTGAGATTCTACGGCTTCCTGGGATCCGGTGGGGGAGGGGTCGCCGCTTCTCCCCGCGCTGCCAGGTGTGGGATCTACAACAAGCGTCGCCGCTGACAGGAGCCTCATCTTCTTGGCGCTGGGGTCAGCCGACTCCATTTTCCTCGAGGGCGTCGCGTCGCGCTCATGGATTTGAGCAGAGTAACGAATGACGAGCCTAGTTGTAGTGCGAGCGAAGAAGAATACGAGCTGGGGGTTTTCTGTAGGAGTGAGGAAGACGGGGAGCTGGGTTTTTCTGTAGGAGTGAGGTGAGGAATTTGGGGTACGAGTGGAGCGAGCTGACGTGAGGTGGGTGGGAGCGAGGAAGAAGAAGAGCACCCAGATTTTTGGGGGGGGGGGGTGTGCTGGGTGTGGGTAGCGCCTCTCATTTAGTAAATATATGGGCTTTTGAATTGATTTTACTATTTACTAGTGTGGATGGGTTGTTTTGTCTTCGGCCCAGAGAAACAATTACTACTAGTACAGTGGAGACACTCTACGGCTACCCAGAAAAACAATTACTACTAGTACAGTGGAGACACTCTACCGCTTCTGGCTCCTCCTAGGTCATTGAAACGTCTCCCTCTATTGAATGTCGTTATACTTTTGTTCACCGACATGCGGGCCATGCAACGCGTGGCCCAAATGCCATCCACCAAATTAGAAGGCAGTATGCAGGCGAAGAGTCACCCCGGTCGTAGCGCGGCAGTAATGAGCCGTCGTATCACAAAACCCCACCTCCCCACAGTCTAAGTTTGACGGATGAAGCAACCATCATTTCACTCTTCGCTAAATCCCCTTCCCCCTCACCGTCTTCAAGAAAGGCAACACTCGCATCTGCGACTGTTCTTCTCTCCCAATGAATGGAAGGTAAGCGGATCCGTGATGTTGGTATATTTTCATTCAGAGAAAAAAAGAACTTTTGCAAAGCAATAACCGATCCTCACTCTCTTTGTTGTTTCATTGTCATTGCAATTGTGTTTTCCTTTCAGTGATCTCCTAGTATTCATCAGTTTCATGATGGACCAAGGAGAACCAGGCAAAGATCTGCCGATATTGGAGCAGACGCGGGAGGCTGATCCCCATGAGACAGAGAGCTCCAAGAAGATGGAGGCAGCCACCGAGTCGACCCCAAATACGCTCATGGCCACCACTGAGATGGTCAACGCCCCGTTTGAGGTTACAGCCCCCGTGGCACTGCAGGAGTAGTTTTCCCCCTTCGATGATGTGCCCCCCCCGCCCGATGATCTGCCCAAGGTGATTTCCTTCTTTGCCGATCTCGATTATGGTTTTTCATATAAGTATGTGGTGATTAATAATGCAAAATTTTATTAGGTTTGATGCCATGCTATACATAGTGGTTTAAATAACTTGTGTTTCTTATACTGAAAAGTAATTCAGAGTTTGTTTCTGTTTCAATTAGAGCCCTGATGCAGACAAGGATTGTGTGGTTGTACATGTCACTCGCTATGAGGCGGATGACCTGAATATACGCACTGGGAAAATAGAGTTCTTAGGTTGTTGGATCCTGGAAGCCATTTGCGGTTATACCAATGAAGAGTTGTATTCCAGCCTCACTATTGTCTGACATGTTGTCCAGGGTGTACTGAAGCACAAAAAGTTCAAATCTACTCCTTCATTTTTGAGGCACACTGTTCTTGTTAAGCTTACGCAGGAAGATGACGTGGCATGCCTCCACAAACAAGTTTATCAGTGGCAAGGCCACAAGGTTGTCTTCATGAAGGTTCACAGGATTGAGCTGCTGCGGGACATCCTCGATGATGTTCATGGCAAGGTCCGTCTTGTGTCCAGCCCAAATTAGATCGAGGCATGAAATAGTTGTCCCAGCTAGTGTTTAATAGTAGTTTGTATTCTGTCTAATTATCCGGAACTTGCCTGTTATCGACTCCTCTGGGGCTAGTACTCTGTTTGAATCCGTCCATGGGAACTGCTGCTACTTTTGTGTGCCCGTGAATCATGTGAGAACCATCATAATTGTTGCCGAAACAGATGCGTCCTCACTAGTTTTTTCATGAATATGGCATGGTAAGACATAAGTTGTCACAGTTTATCATACGAGTAGTGTGTGCTTTGATGAAATAGAGCACTTGTTCGAGAACTGTGCGCCGACGTATACATAAGTACTTGTAAACACTGTTGGTGCTACACCACTTGTAAGCAGTTGTGCAAGACACGGCACATTGGCTCATCTTGCTTCAACACTAGGCTATCGACCAGCTAACAATCAACAATCTGCTGTCCATATAAGCAACTATGTATCTTGTTACAGTGGTTCATGTAGTTAATTGAGGCCACAATCTAATAAATTCCAAACGTTCACACGCTAGTCCAGCGCTCATGTGGAACACTCACATTAAACTCGTCTTCATAAAAAACTTGAAACGCATAAGTTAAGCAATTGTATACATCTCAATGATTCATAGAACATAACAAACATATACTAGTTCACAGCAAAAGACAAAGTTGTGATAAGGTTTACAAATCAGGAAAAAACAAGCAAGGCTTCTCTGAGCAAAGGGCCTCCCGGCAGGCTTAAATTTCCTGGAGTTCACTCTGGTTTTTTCTTATGCCACCATCCAAGGTTTGGTTCTCTAATTCCAGAATAACCAATTATAATTGTGGTCTCAGCTGGAATGCTGAACTGAACCAAGCAGTGTACTGACCAGGTGAAATACTTGTGCATTCCACTAAATTTAAGCACCGTTATTTGTAGAAATAAGCAGACCACAATGCCTCTTGTCCACGCACCTGTCCAAAAAACCACCGTGCAGCCGTGCCAGCTAGTCCTTGGTCCATTGATGCACTGGTAGAAAGTGCATTCCGGACTAGGATGCAGTTGTTTTCGCTCGTCCCTCCACTGCAATCATGTGGGGACCCCGACTCATAAGTCGTGATCACCGAATGCACGTGTACAGTGATCCCAGAGATCAATGCTCACTGAACACACAGAAGCTGAATAACAAGAGTCTTACATCCATACATACCGTCTTACACAAATTATGACCATTATGGTCAAGTCTTACATAGATAAAGTCACAAGGGCTGAACACCAAATAAACTTAAGAAGTGGAAATCTTCGTTGATAAGTAGAACCCATGCCATCTGCCTTAACCCTACAGGCATTCTGACTGGGAAGCATCCTAGTTCGCGTGTTTGTCACCAAAGAACTCTTCCTCGAACTCCTACTCTTCCATGCCTGGTCAATTAAATAACCAGTGGCAAGCCAATGAGTACTTTGAATGTACTCGCAAGCAACCCATGATTTGGTTCAAAGTAACAATGCAATTGTACAACAAGTAAGTAGCCTAGCTTCAAGCTAGTTGAGATGTCCTATCAACTTGTGAGATATGCATCAATGAACATGGGTAACCTTGAGAACAGGTTACACATATCAACACAAATAGGGTTTGGATAAATGCCATTTCATTCAACATGTCAAGTCACCACCTTTGCACAAATAGTTCTCTTCCACACATGCACAGAGATTGTAAAATTTCTGGACAAAGTTTAAGTAGCACCTCCCAACTGTCCATGACCGTGGACACGGCTATTCGAATAGTTTGACAATCTGCAGAGGTTGCGCACTTTACCCACAAGATCCGGGAAGCTTTCGTGTCATCCATGACCCCGCAGTATCTCAAGTACTCGGGGGAAGCACCCGATCATTACCTTTCCCTAGACGACACTAACATAGGGTCCACTCGTTGATACACGACCCTCGTGTATAAGCAAAAGATCACATTATTATGGATACACGAGGGGACCAACGGTGTGTCCGGTGCCCTGTGAAAACAGTCATGGCCGCCTATCCAAGCACGACCCCGTCCCGAGAGTGACCTCAAGTCACCCCCGTCATTAGTAATGTGGGCACCATGCTAGTATTAGCCTAACTAATCAATAATGCCCCGTCCCATAAAGGGGTAGACTGGTTGCACATGTTTGGTTGGGACGGTAGTCACACATAAATCTAATCCATCATTTTACACACACACACACACACCAAAACCTCTCTTTGGTACACCACTTCTTCCTCAAGTGGTGACCTTAGTTCAACATCTCCCAAGGGCATTAGGGGCACCCGATGGGGTTTTCGAAAGAATGTAACCACGAAGAGTTCATGGTACACATGCATCATTATGCATCAACTAGTCTCTTGAAAATGCAATCATGAACAAGGTAAGGTCATGAGTAGGGTTATGCATCATGGGGTGGTTCACAACAAGTTTTACCACCGTCATATTTCATCATCATGCAATCGGAAAAAGGGTACGAATGAACAAGAGGGGTGACATGGTCAAAGGGCTGCTTGCCTTGGTCTTCAAAGTCTTCAGGTCCTTCTCCTTCTTCTTATCCAACTACTTCGTCAAATATGGGATCTATTCGTCGAGAAAGAAATGATGGGAAAAATAAGGCAATAATAAAAAACAAAAACCAAAGTGCTCAGAGAAATGTCAACTTATTTTTGATAAATACTTGGGGGAAAGCTAAGAAGGGGAAAATTACTAGTTATGGATTTGGAGTTGTGGAATATGATAAATGGATTAACAAAGGTATATTTAAATGCTTAAAATCACATTTAAATATTTACAGTGAAGAAATGTTTGTTGGATTTGAATGAAAGTTGCACCATTAAATATGTTGCAATATTTCAGGAATTTAGGAGTTGGAATTAATTTATTTGGACAAATATTCAACTCAGTGGAATTTTTGGAAAATTCATAGAAAAAGAAAAGGAAAAATGGCACTGTGCCACTAGGCCAGAAAGGCCACAATGCAGCAGGACTAGAGGCGATTCGGCCCAGGTGAGCCGAACGGCGCGCGCGCACGCCAGGTTTGAACCTGACGGGCGGGGCCCAGGCCCAAGTGAGAGAGAGGGAGGCGAGGAGGAAGAGAGGCTGACAGGCAGGGCCGCCTATCATCCCTAACCCTGCGACAGAGGGCTGGCGAGCTCACCGGCGACGTTTCCGGGCACGGCGGGGTGAGCTGATGGGACCATTGGACTCCTCATCGTGTCGCTGTTCGGGTGGTGCCGGAGTTGGCCGGAGGGGAGCAGTGGTTCGCCAGCGATGAGGTTTGCGGCAGAGGTACATCGGGCGTTGATGGCTCCGGCCGTTTCCGACTGCAAAATGAGCGGGAAAGAGGGGGGAATGGTTAGGGAGGTGCGGCGGTTCCATATCGAGAGATGAGCGTGTCCAGGGCGTTTGTGGAGATGGTCCATGACCAGGGGAAGGAAGAGAGGGAGCAGGAGGGGCCAGAGGCGCCACGCGTGTGAGCGTGCTCACTAGTGCGTTCGGGTGGCCGGCGCGCGTGCGAGCTGGGGCAAGAGGGAGGAGAAGGAGGAGGGGGACAGAGGCGTGGCGTGTCGCAGACGTCGAGGCGCATCATCGGGCGCGCTGGGGAGGCCCGAGGTGGCCGGAGGTGGTTGGGAGGGGGCGGCTACAGTGTGGGAGCGCACTGTAGCGCGCTCTAGAGCGTGCAAATGGCCGACATGCCACTTTTTTTGGCAAAGTGGGCACGACCAAGCATGTCTAGTAGCTCTAGGGAGGAGTAAAGAATGCAGGGAAAGCCTTGGATGCCTTGGGTGGCCACTGGAGTGAGGAGGGAGGTGAGGAAGAGGGGTGCAAGGGTTGTCCAGAGAGGTAAAAGAGGTGGCCTCACCCCTCAATTATTGATCTGAGATGCAACAATTGCTACTGGAGGTAGAAGAGGTCTAGGAGGGGCTGTGGTTTAAAGTTGAGGCCATGGAGAAGGGTGGAAGTGGTCAAAACAGGGGGTTTAGTAAAATGGCAGAAGGTGTTTGTTGCTGGTTTGGGCAAGAAAATAAACTCCTCTTGTCTTTAGGCATGACAGCGTCAACTGGCATGAGATAATAATAGGTTCCACCAAGGTTGAGTCCATTTGGGCAAAGTTGCCAATGCAACTTTTGTAAACCCTAGAAATCAACATAAATGAGTTTTCCAAGATCTAGACGTGCAAAACTATTCTCCTTGATGCACCACTTGGTGAAGTGTCATCATTTGAGGTTCTCAACATGTCCACAAAAGTTGAGATCAAAAGGAGAAAGTTGCCAATGTAGAGTTGTTCAAATTTGGTTCTGGACAGGAAGGGTTTTGGGGCCCTTTGATCAAGTTAACTTGTTCTCCAACTTGTACCACTTGGTCTATATGAATAATTAGAACATTTGAGAATGTTCACAAGGTTTGAGAACATTTTGAAATGTTTGGCAATGTAAAGTTGCTTAAACTTCAAAATGGACATATATGGTTTTGAGGGGATTTGATGATGTTATATTGTTATCCAAGTCATGAGACTTGGCAAGATCATCAAATATGTCATATTTGACATGCTAGAATTTTCTTGGAATTTTTAGAGAATATTTCCTTTGTAAATATTTCAAAAGCTTGAAATATCCAGAAAGGGTTTTTGAGGGGTTTGACCAATATTTTGAACATGACCATGTGTTGAAACTCTTATACATGGACAATATATGTCCACTGAGTTTACCTAAATTTTCACATATATTTTTAAAGTATTAATATAATTTTAACATATTAAAGACCATTTCTGGCCTAAAGAAAAAGCCTTTAAATAAAATAGCAAAATAACTTTTCAAATTATATTTTTGTGGTTTAAGGGGATCCTATATCTAATAGGTTTCAAATATACCCTTTGAAATATTTTTCATACCCCAAATCAAGTACTTGTAGTGCAAACCTCAATTTAGGGGTTTTTGGAAAACTAAATTTTGAAAATACTATTTGGCCAAATTATTTTTGTAAGAAAATACTATATTGCACTATACACATGGCATGATCATTGGGCAGAAGTTTTGGATCAAGGAAATGAAGTATAGAAGGTGAAGCTATGTTGAGAAAGTCAACTCAAATAAAAAGTCAAAGAATGCAAAAGTTTTTGTCAAACCACACTTTATCATGATTTATCATCTTAAGTGTTGTGGCATGAAAATCAGGGTGTGACAGACCTACCCCCCTTGCAAGAATCTCGTCCCCGAAAATTCCAAACTAGGCGTGGAAAGGAGTATGGAAACTTGGATTCGGGGTAGTCTTCACGTCCTCATACTACTTTTGTTTCCGAGTGGTGCTCCATTGAACCTTGAGGTACTTGATGGTGTGCTCTGCGTATGACGTTCGTCTTGATCTAGGTTGCTAAGGGGTTTCTCACATAGGTCCCGTTGGTCTAGGGGTCGATGGCTCGATGATCGATGTCCTTATTAGCGCTTGGGCTAGGTAGGAAGTCGAAAACACTCCCGGAGTTGTGTCATGTGGGAACATTATGCATAGTGGGTAACTCAGGTGGTAACTCTAGCTGGTAGCCGTCTATCCCTCGTCTTGCAGTGACCTCGGAGGGGGTTGTTAAATCTGGGTTTAAGCTTCCCTTTGATATGGAAATGCTTGGTTCCTTTGTGAGAAGTGGCTTGCAGATACACCTGGTCTTCGACGTGGATGTTTACTTCTTGACGATGGTGGTTGGTGTAGTTCTTCCTTCTAGACATGGCGGTTTTAAAATGTCTTCTAATCAGCTGAACGACTCTTCTTTCGTTTTTGGGTAGACAAGTATGTCGCCAAATAAAGATGACAACTAACTTGTCCAAGTATTCCATGAAGTCTATCGGGTACGCAAAGTAGGCTGGGGTATTAGTGGTGGTCTCGATTGAGCATTGGCAAAGGTCTTCTCGTCTTGGAGCCAAAGCCCGTGGTCATGATCCGACCATGTTGTGGTTTGGTGGGGCTCAAGAGTTTCAAGGATTCTAGTGTGCATGTGAACGCTTATTATCTCACCCTTAAGCACAGTTTATGAGATGCCAATAGTTCTACCTAGTATTCACATCATATTACCAAAAGAATCATCTCGTATAGGTCAACTCCAATCATCACTCATGTTATTCATATCCTCATGGCTCCCAAGAGGGGTTCTAACAAAATCATACATTTCAACTATACCCAAGCTCATATGCATGAATATCCCTAAAATCCATGGGTAGAGCATACAAGCTTCCAAGGTCAAACATAGTGCATCTTTATCCAAAGGAAACACATCGTATGCCACTCCAAGATCCTGTTTCCTTCCTATGAATCAACTCCAACAACCCATTAACTTCCATCAACAACTACCTAATCCATTAATTATACAAATCCAATGTCTATGGTGTCTCACACGAATCTTCTAACGTCCTATAATCCCCAAATACATGAAAAAGAGCTACTTTTACTATAGCCAGTCCACCAATTCCCATTTTCAGGGTCAAGTAACTTCCAACCTCAAGCTTATATAGATCCCTAAATCAACTCCGACAATTAATCCAATCTCCTAGTTTATTACCCACCAAGAAACATGGTATCATAATTGAGATCATCAGTATAAATCAAATTTTCTCTGAACCATGTAGACATACTCAGCAACTATATTCAACTAGAATCACCTACTTAAATCCAAATCTCATGTCCAACGAGAATTTCTACACTTTTCCCCAAATCATTATCATAATATCAACTATCTCTTATCAATATCCCCTGGCTAAGTCAAATCCTTATACCTTCAAGAATTTCATCGTGCGATCATAATTGTCCTACAAAATCCAATTTACTCCACGGGTAATGAATGCTATGCTACTCTATTAACATGATCCCACCAAGTTCATCAACTAACATGAAAACCTCAAAATCTCCAGAAAGTCTCGGATAATTCCTCAGGGCCTTTGATATAAACTCATCAAGTCATTTGTCATATATCAATATCCTCAAATAGGTCTACCCGATGGCATTGTCAGTTCTGGTGCTACCTTAGGATGATAATGTGCTCGTTCACTATGTCCACTAGTTCCATAATGAACCAGTGCAAGGTTACGGAGGCTTAGCTGGTTCTCTTGCAATCTTGTGGGTTAAGCACTTGGTTAGGGATTCGAGCTGGGTTATCTCATGAAGTCTCAAAGGGTCTAGGGATGGGTTTCTAATCTTGAGAGGTAAACATAACTCTACTGGGCTGCTCTTTGTCGAGGAGGCTGCAGCAAAAGTCTCCAGTGCTAGTTGGTCGCCGAAGTAGAATCCTTGGTGTACCTTGTCTTGTCGGTCTTCAGTTGAGGAGAGAGGGATGAGAGGGAAAAGTAGTATAGATGGGGATGCCTAAAGGGGATTCTATAGTGCAGGTGCAAACAAACAAGTGCCAAAAGACCACACACAATTTCATTAAGATAAGACAGGTGATATAGTTGCATACTTGCTGCCTAAGGCAAAAGTGCAACTTATATCAAAACACAAACAGATAAGAACAAGCAACACTCAACATGGTTTCATTTGAACCATCATATGGACTCGACTGCGCATAGGGGGTACATGACTCATCCTACCCTAGGGGTCCTCAGATTCGGTAGTCGTGCTTGCTTCATCACTTTGAGAGAAAGGCGTTCGGTCTTCAGCTTCTAGGTTCTCCTGGGTGCCAATGGACATGCGACAGTCGGCTGCTTGTTGGGACACATCCTATTAATATGCCCAAGTTCACCACACCCGTGACATGTGACAGAAGCAAAAGGGTTGCTATTCAGTCTTGGGTATTGTCGTCAGGGGCCTGATGATGATCTTCTACGAGGTGGATATGGAAGTCCATTCCTATGCTTTCTGCATGGGGTTTGGTTGCGAGCTTTCTGAAGTTCCTTGATTTGTTGCTCCTGATTAGAAATGTGGGCTTCTAGGGCAGTGATTTGCTGTTCTCGCTCAACCACCTTCTTCTTCTCGAGGCAGTGGAGGTGCAGAACTGAAGGGAGATCTTGGCGAGCCTTGAGAAATGCTTCGGTAAGGTGGCGTAGAAGGTAGTCTCCTGCATTGACGAAACAGATCTGGTACTTGAGGGTTGGATCCTCGTCTTCTGGGGAAATCATCACTTGAGTCGGATCTCCAAATCCGCTCTTGCCAGGCAGGTAGCGGGTGGCATGTTCTTCTTTCATTTCTGGAAGGAGGTCTCGAAGACGGAGGAGAGCTTCGTATGCCACTTCCTGAATGGCTAGGTCTCTTGTTGGCATAGGTGGTCCAACGAAGAACCACCCCTGAGGTGAGGTCTTGGCAGGCACAAAAACCTTGGCGTAGAATTCCTTCTCGAACAGATCATTTTCTAGTTCATGCAGGGTGTATATGGGCAACAAGGGATAGTGGCATTGTTGGAGGCAATCTCTTAGGAGTGATGGAAATCCTGTCGTAAGGAGTCTCAAGGGGGCGACGGCCATTTACGGAGGTTGAATGGGAGAGGTCAATAAGGGAAATATATTTTGGGTTGGGTAAGCTTTAGAAAAGAAGGGAAGTTTAGATGGCCTCAAGCTAACTAATGTCCATGCTAACTAAGGCTTCCTACAGTCAGGATGGCTCTGATACCAGCTCTGTGGGGCCCCAGACTTATAAGTCGTGATCACCGAATGCACGTGTACAGTGATCCCAAAGATCAATGCTCACTGAACACACAGAAGCTGAATAACAAGAGTCTTACATCCATACATACCGTCTTACACAAATTATGACCATTATGGTCAAGCCTTACATTGATAAAGCCACAAGGGCTGAACACCAAATAAACTTAAGCAGCGAAAATCTTCGTTAATAAGTAGAACCCATGCCATCTGCCTTAACCCTACAGGCATTCTGACTGGGAAGCGTCCTAGTTTGCGTGTTCGTCACCAAACAACTCTTCCTCGAACTCCTGCTCTTCCATGCCTGGTCAATTAAATAACCAGTGGCAAGCCAATGAGTACTTTGAATGTACTCGCAAGCAACCCATGATTTGGTTCAAAGTAACAATGCAATTGTACAACAAGTAAGCAGCCTAGCTTCATGCTAGTTGAGATGTCCTATCAACTTGTGAGATATGCATCAATGAACATGGGTAACCTTGAGAACAGGTTAAAGATATCAACACAAATAGGGTTTGGATAAATGCCATTTCATTCAACATGTCAAGTCACCACCTTGACACAAATAGTTCTCTTCCACACATTCATAGAGATTGTCAAATTTCTGGACATAGTTTAAGTAGCACCTCCCAACTGTCCATGACCGTGGACACGGCTATTCGAATAGTTTGACACTCTGCAGAGGTTGCGCACTTAACCCACAAGATCCGGGAAGCTTTCGTGTCATCCATGATCCCGCAGTACCTCAAGTACTCGGGGGAAGCACCCGATCATTACCTTTGCCTAGACAACACTAACATAGGGTCCACTCGTTGATACACGGCTCTCGTGTATAAGCAAAAGATCGTGGGGCTCTGCCCTTTTCACATCATTACGCATACACGAAGGGACCAACGGTGTGTCCGGTGCCCTGTGAAAACAGTCATGGCCGCCTATCCAAGCATGACCCCGTCCCGAGAGTGACCTCAAGTCACCCCCGTCACTAGTAATGTGGGCACCATTCTAGTATCGGCCTAAGTAATCAATAATGCCCCATCCCATAAAGGGGTAGAGTGGTTGCACATGTTTGGTTGGGACGGTAGTCACACATAAATCTAATTCATCATTTTACATACACACACCAAAAGCTCTCTTTGGTACACCACTTCTTCCTCAAGTGGTGACCTTAGTTCAACATCTCCCAAGGGCATTAGGGGCACCCGATGGGGTTTTCGAAAGAATGTAACCATGAAGAGTTCTTGGTACACATGCATCATTATGCATCAACTAGTCTCTTGAAAAAGCAATCATGAACAAGGTAAGGTCATGAGTAGGGGTATGCATCATGAGGTGGTTCACAATAAGTTTTACCACCGTCATATTTCATCATCATGCAATCGAAAAAAGGGTACCGATGAACAAGAGGGGTGACATGGTCAAAGGGCTGCTTGCCTTGGTGTTCAAAGTCTTCAAGTCCTTCTCCTTCTTCTTATCCAACTACTTCGTCAAATATGGGATCTATTCGTCGCAAAAGAAATGATGGGAAAAATAAGGCAATAATAAAATAGAAAAACCAAAGTGCTCAGAAAAATGTCAACTTATTATTTATAAATACTAGAGGGAAATCTAAGAAGGGGAAAATTACTAGTTATGGATTTGGAGTTGTGGAATAGGATAAATGGATTTACAAAGGTATATTTAAATGCTTAAAATCACATTTAAATATTTACAGTGAAGAAAAGTTTGTTGGATTTGAGTGAAAGTTGCACCATTAAATAGGTTGCAATATTTCAAGAATTTAGGAGTTGGAATTAATTTATCTGGACAAATATTCAAATCAGTGGAATTTTTGGAAAATTCATAGAAAAAGAAAAGGAAAAATGGCACTGTGCCACTTGGCCAAAAAGGCCACCGTGCAGCAGGCCCAGAGGCGATTCAGCCCAGGCGAGCCGAGCGGCACGCGCGTGCTCCACGTTTGAACCTGACGGGCGGGGCCCAGGCCCCAGTGAGAGAGAGGGAGGCGAGGGGGAGAGAGGCTGACAGGCGGGGCCCGCCTGTCATCCCTAACCCTGCGACAGAGGGCCAACGAGCTCACCGGCGACGTTTTCGGGCATGTCGGGGTGAGCTGATGGCACCGTTGGACTCATCGTCGTGTCGCCGTTCGGGTGGTGCCGGAGTTGGCCGGAGGGGAGCAGTGGTTCGCCGGCGACGAGGTTTGCGGTGGAGGAGCGTCAGGCGTTGATGGATCCGGCCGTTTCCGACTGCAAAACGAGCGGGAAAGAGGGGGGAATGGTCAGGGAGGTGCGGTGGTTCCAGATCAAGATATAGAAGAGGCGGAGAGAGCCTGTACCCCGAGATCGACGGCAGCCTGAGGCGGCGAAGCTCGAGCTCGATCTCGATCTCGGGCAGTTCTGGAGATGAACTGGGGTGCGGGGGGGGGGGCTATTTGGAGTGGGATAGGACTAGTGGTGGTGAGGGAGAGGTTCGTGGAGGCCTTTAAGTAGGTGAGCCACGACTCACCGTAGACCCGGGCGCCGGCGAGGCTGTTGCCGTTGATGTGGGTCATGGAGGCTCAAATGAGCGTGTCCAGGGCGTTTGTGGAGATGGTCCACGACCAGGGGAAGGAAGAGAGGGAGCAGGAGGGGCCAGAGGCGCCACGCGTGTGAGCGTGCTCACTAGTGCGTTCGGGTGGCCGGCGCGCGTGCGAGCTGGGGCAAGAGGAAGGAGAAGGAGGAGGGGGACAGAGGCGTGGCGTGTCGCAGACGTCGAGGCGCATCGTCGGGCGCGCTGGGGAGGCCCGAGGTGGCCGGAGGTGGTTGGGAGGGGGCGGCTACAGTGTGGGAGCGCACTGTAGCGCGCTCTAGAGCGTGCAAATGGCCGGCATGCCACTTTTTTTGGCAAAGTGGGCACGACCAAGCATGTCTAGTAGCTCTAGGGAGGAGTAAAGAATGCAGGGAAAGCCTTGGATGCCTTGGGTGGCCACTGGAGTGAGGAGGGAGGTGAGGAAGAGGGGTGCAAGGGTTGTCCAGAGAGGTAAAAGAGGTGGTCTCACCCCTCAATTATTGATCTGAGATGCCGCCATTGCTACTGGAGGTAGAAGAGGTCTAGGAGGGGCTGTGGTTAAAAGTTGAGGCCATGGAGAAGGGTGGAAGTGGTCAAAACAGGGGTTTTAGTAAAATGGCAGAAGGTGTTTGTTGCTGGTTTGGGCAAGAAAATAAACTCCTCTTGTCATGAGGCTTGACAAGTTCAACTGGCATGAGATAATTATAGGTCCCACCAAGGTTGAGTCTATTTGGGCAAAGTTGCAAATACAACTTTTGTAAACCCTAGAAATCAACATAAATGAGTTTTCCAAGATCTAGACATGCAAAAATATTCTCCTTTATGCACCACTTGGTGAAGTGTCATCATTTGAGGTTCTCAACATGTCCACAAAAGTTGAGATCAAAAGGAGAAAGTTGGCAATGTAGAGTTGTTCAAATTTGGTTCTGGACAGGAAGGGTTTTGGGGCCCTTTGATCAAGTTAACTTGTTCTCCAACTTGTGCCACTTGGTCTAGATAAATAATTAGAACATTTGAGAATGTTCACAAGGTTTGAGAACATTTTGAAATATTTGTCAATGTAAAGTTGTTCAAACTTCAAAATGGACAGAAATGGTTTTGAGGGGATTTGATGATGCTATATTGTTATCCAAGTCATGAGACTTGGCAAGATCATCTAATATGTCATATTTGACATGCTAGAATTTTCTTGGAAGTTTTAGGGAATATTTCCTTTGTAAATATTTCAAAAGCTTGAAATATCCAGAAAGGGTTTTTGAGGGGTTTGACCAATATTTTGAACGTGACCATGTGTTGAAACTTTTATATATGGACAATATATGTCCACTAAGTTTCCCTAAAGTTTCACAAATATTTTTAAAGTATTAAAATAATTTTAACCTATTAAAGACCATTTCTGGCCTATAGAAAAAGCCTTTAAATAAAATAGCAAAATAACTTTTAAAATTATATTTTTATGGTTTAAGGGGATCCTATATCTAATAGGTTTCAAATATACCCTTTTAAATATTTTTCATACCCCAAATCAAGTACTTGTAGTGCAAACCTCAATTCAGGGGTTTTTGGAAAACTAATTTTTTAAAATACTATTTGGCCAAATTATTTTTGTAAGAAAATACTATATTGCACTATACACATGGCATGATCATTGGGCAGAAGTTTTGGATCAAGGAAATGAAGTATAGAAGGTGAAGCTATGTTGACCTTTAAGAGCACTTGAAAACACAGAGAGAAAACCAACTCAAATAAAAAGTCAAATAATGCAAAAGTTTTTGTCAAACCACACTTTATCATGATTTATCATCTTAAGTGTTGTGGCATGAAAATCAGGGTGTGACAAATCAGGAAGTAAAACATACGAATCAGCTTCTTTTAGATTGCGTTGGTCATTCTACCTTAGTTACTACCAATGTAGGGATACCTTGAAGACGGGAGGTTAGACGACGGCAACGAGGGATAGCCATCTCATTTTGCCCAGTTGTACTAAAACTGAGGTGTGTGCTTTTGATTGCGCGGATAGAAATGATACGGAGATAAACATCCCGAAATGATATGGAGACAGACATCCCTGTTTGCGCAAATACGAAATACGGTTATTTAAACAGTGACAGATATTTGGAGTGGCGTATGATTAACAGCAGCAGCTAATGTGTTATAATTGGCACTAGATTGACAGTATGAAGAGTCCTTAAGTAAGTAGCATCACATCACATCAACAATGCCTCTAGATTAACATGCAGAACAATAGCATTAGTATTACTGTCATGAGAGTAGCACATGGTCAGTAAATGTGCAATCAAATTTGTGCAGTTCCACTGGGATGAAGCAATGTTAGCGGTGTGAGATTTAAGTGTAACTGCGAAAACACAATTCATGGGAAATAAAGCAAGACGGAAGCACTTCATAAAATGGTGGTGACATTGCTTCAATTTATCGATGGCACTAGACCATTACTTATAGTGACATTAGGTGGCATTGCTTAATGCTTCATGTGATTTTACATTAACGGTAGTGATATGGGCATAGGGACAGCAGGTATCTACTACTTTCCCCCGTTTCCTCTTAGAACCAAGTCCTAGATTCATGCTACAGCTTTCCCACATTCTTCCCTGTTTGAACCAACGCTTAGAGTCGACTATATGAACTAGCTTTACCTCTAATAATAGTAGAAGTCTAGGTGGCTTTGGAACAGCGGATGGAAGTAGAAAAGGATCCACACGAAGGGAGCTAGGGCAGTAGAGCAAGGCAAGTTTCGAAGGAATATATACCCGAGGATCGTCGGCATGTGGCAAAGACGGTGTCGGGAGGCCGCATCTTGGCCACAATACCGCAGGGAGGAAGAAGGGGTCGGAGGCCCTCCCGAGCTGGCGCTCTCTTGGAGAGAACGGCACGGCCGCCGATCGGGACGCGCGAGCAGCCGTTGGTCTCCTCCCTCGCCGCCGACGACAGCGTGAACGATGCACCTACACTCGTGCCCCGGTCAAGGTTGTCCGGCCGAATTTGTGACCAGCCGTGAGCTGAGAGAGAGTGTGGCCACCTATATCTTGCTTAGATCTGGAGAGCATGAGAGATTGAACGAGAGGAACCCTAGTAAAGCAAGCGCTAAGGCTCCTGCTTTTATAGATAGTGGAGTGATTTTGTTGTACCAGCTTCAAAAAAATGCGCTCCTATGTGTACCCGTGAGTGGGTGTGAGAGAACTAGTGCGTGCGTGCACCGCTTCTCTTCATGAGAGTACAATATACTATGCCCAAAGAACATTCACCGCAAGAGTAATAGTATAAGTGTGTGACGTGTGAGCTAAAATAAAATGTGTGCGCCGTCTTTGGTTTTTTATAAATTCTAAGGGTAGGGTGTGAAGAGCACATATGTGCGTGACGTCTACCTGGAGATAGACGGTGGGTGCGACGTGCGAGTCTGCGAGAGGACTCGGGAGAGTCATGACTCGTGAGGGTGCACGTGCATGAGAGAGAGGGGGGCACCTATCAATGCAATGCATGTGTCCATAAATCATTATCCGACAAACTTTCACCACAAGCCTTTTCTTGACGAACGCTGTAAGAACCGTTAGATCGGCATCCGACAGTGTCAGTTTTGCCATGTCATTTTAACAGAACAGCCACTCCTCCTACACACAAATCTTCCACGTGAGCGTTAGCAACTGCCGTATGCTCCCTCCGTTCTGAAATGTAGTGCGTATAGCTTTATTGAAAATTCGAACCTCGCAAACTTTTACCGAGTTTTCGTGTACCAAATTGCACATGTAGAATACCCTGTATATATCATTTCATTCATATTCGAGAGGTAACTATAAAGATGGGTGAGGAGTCTACAAAGAAAGACCATCGTATCACCCGCAGAAATTTCAACCATCCTTTGGTGTCGAGGAATATCATAGGAACTCTATATGATATGATTTTTATAGGATTTTTTCCTTTAGAGCCAATTGGTTCATAGGAATAGATTCATATACTCCACATTTCAAAGGAAATAAACATGATATCATTTATATAGCTTTAGATCCACTTGGTTCATATGAATGGATTCCTATACTCCCTTAATTTCAAAGGAAAATAAACATTAGCATATATTCAATAGAAAAGTTCCTATGATATGAACCAAATTACATCTCTTTTCTAATCCCTCCTCATAGGAATTGAGATACATGTCATCTCTAGATTCAATAGAAAAGTTCCTATGATGTGAACCAAATTACATCTCTTTTCCAATCCCTACTCATAGGAATTGAGATGCTCCATGTCATCTCTTTCCCTACAACTTCCATGTATGCATCTTCCATTCCTAAATAGATAGTACAACCCATTAGTAGTTTTTTTTCCAAAACATGCAACTATGGCACAAGAACTATATAGTGTGCCAATAACTTTGAAAGATGGTCGCTGGATTTAGCTAATCCGACAGTGTAGAGATAGGAAAATCCGAGCACTACTGGCCGTTGGATATCATCAACATTCCACCAGATCTGCCACATGTACAATTTAGAAGACACCATGGTTGAACTTAAGCATAATGCACAAACGTCAAAACACAAGCACTTGGATCATAATTGATTATTTTTTTCTAAATGAATTTCCATTATTTGTTTTTTACTTTATGATTTACAATGCACAACCCCATGAATCATAACATTTTTATAAAACTAATTGATTTTGAATGAAATGAACTATAAGAACTACACGAACATCTACATCATGCATATATGACTCAAAGCTTCACATGCTATATGATTCAAAGCTTCATAATTTGGTTTCTAAATCTCATCCGTTCAATACATGTGTACCTTACTAGTTTTGAGTAGAGTAGCAAATTTCACGCGGCCCCGGGTATATCAAAATGCAGGGCACATGCATCATTGCCTTTCGGTCGAACCTACGTCCACAATTTTTTGTACGTACTATTGATACGTCTCCAATGTATCTATAATTTTTTATTGTTCCATGCTATTATATTACCCATTTTGGATGTTTATGGGCTTTATTTTACACATTTATATCATTTTTGGGACTAACCTACTAACCGGAGGCCCAACCCATATTGCTGTTTTTTTGCCTATTTCAGTATTTCAAAGAAAAGGAATATCAAACGGAGTCCAAACTGAATGAAACCTTTGGCAGCGTGATTTTTGGAACGAACGTGATCCAGAGGACATGGAGTGCAAGTCAAGAAGAAGCCGAGGCTCCCACGAGATAGGAGGCCCCCCCCCACTATAAGGCGTGCCCCCTGTCTCGTGGGCCCCTCGGGCAGCCACCGACGTACTTCTTCCTCCTATATATACCTACGTACCCCGAAAACATCCAGGGGGCAGATGAAACACAATTTCCACCACCGTAACCTTTTGTATCCGCGAGATCTCATCTTGGAGCCTTTGCCAGCACTCTGCCGGAGGGGGAATCGACCACGGAGGGCTTCTACATCAACATCCTTGCCCCTCCGATGAGTTGTGAGTAGTTTACCACAGACCTACGGGTCAATAGTTATTAGCTAGATGGCTTCTTCTCTCTTTTTGGATCTCACTACAATGTTCTCCCCCTCTCTTGTGGAGATCTATTTGATGTAAACTGTTTTTGCGGTGTGTTTGTAAAGATTCGATGAATTGTGGGTTTATGATCAAGTTTATCTATGAATAATATTTGAATCTTCTCTGAATTCTTTTATGTATGATTGAGTTATCTTTGCAAGTCTCTTCGAATTATCATTTTGGTTTGGCCTACTAGATTGATCTTTCTTGTCATGGGAGAAGTGCTTAGCTCTGGGTTGAATCTTGCGGTGTCCTTACCCAGTGACAGAAAGGGTTGCAAGGCACGTATTGTATTGTTGCCATCTAGGATAACAAGATGGGGTTTATATCATATTGCTTGAGTTTATCCCTCTACATCATGTCATCTTGCTTAATGCGTTACTCTATTCTTATGAACTTAACACTCTAGATGCAGGCAGGAGTCGGTCGATGTGTGGAGTAATAGTAGTAGATGCAGGCAGGAGTCGGTCTACTTGTTGCGGACGTGATGCCTATATACATGATCATGCCTATATAATCTCATAATTATTCGCTTTTCTATCAATTGCTCGACAGTAATTTGTTCACCCACCATAATACTTATGCTATCTTGAGAGAAGCCACTACTGAAACCTATGGCCCCAGGTCTATCTCTTATCAAATTTTCTTTCAATCTACTTCTTTTTGCATCTATATTATAAAATACCAAAAATACATTTATCTTATCTTACTATCTTTATTAGATCTCACTTTCGCAAGTGGCCGTGAAGGGATTGACAACCCTTTTATTGCGTTGGTTGCGAGATCTTTGTTTGTTTGTGTAGGTGCGTGGGACTTTTGAGGAGCCTCCTACTGGATTGATACCTTGGTTCTCAAAAACTGAGGGAAATACTTACGCTACTATTGCTGCATCACCCTCTCCTCTTCGAGGAAAACCAACGCAAGCTCAAGACGTAGCAAGAAGGATTTCTGGCGCCATTGCCGGGGAGGTCCTCGCTCAAGTCAAGACATACCAAGTACCCATCACAAACTCATCTCCCTCGCATTTACATTATTTGCCATTTGCCTCTCGTTTTCCTCTCCCCCACTTCACCCTTGCCATTTTATTCGCCCTCTCTTTCCCAATCTCCTCCTCTCTTTTCGCTTGCCTTTTTCTGTTTGCTTGTGTGTTGGATTACTTGTTGCCATGGCGCAAGATAATACCAAGTTGTGTGATTTCTCGAATACCAATAATAATGATTTCCTTAGTACTCCGATTGCTCCTCCTAATGATGTTGAGTCTTGTGAAATCAATACTACTTTGCTGAATCTTGTTATGAAAGATCAATTCGCCGGCCTTCCTAGTGAAGATGTTGCTACTCATCTAAGCAACTTCGTTGATTTGTGTGATATGCAAAGGAAGAAAGATACGCATAACAATATTGTCAAATTGAAGTTATTTCCGTTTTCTCTTAGAGATCGTGCTAAAGTTTGGTTTTCGTCCTTGCCTAAAAATAGTATTGATTCTTGGAACAAGTGCAAAGATGCTTTTATCTCTAAGTATTTTCCTCCCGCTAAGATTATTACTCTTATGAACGATATTATGAATTTTAAACAACTTGATCATGAGCATGTTGCCCAATCTTGGGAAAGAATGAAATTGATGCTTCGCAATTGCCCTAGTCATGGTTTGAATTTATGGATGATCATACAAAAATTTTATGTCGGTTTGAACTTTGCTTCTAGAAATCTCTTAGATTCAGCCACAGGAGGCACGTTTATGGAAATCACGCTAGGAGATCTACAAAACTTCTTGATAATATTATGGCTAATTATTCTCAATGGCACACCGAAAGATCTTCTAGTAAAAAAGTGCATGCTATAGAAGAAATCAATGTTCTGAGTGGAAAGATGGATGAACTTATGAAGATGTTTGCTACTAAAAATACTCCTATTGATCCCAATGATATGCCTTTGTCTTCTTTGATTGAGAATAATAATGAATCTATGGATGTGAATTTTTTTGGTAGGAATAGTTTTGGAAACAATGCTTATAGAGGAAACTTCAATGCTAGACCATTCCCTAGTAATTCCTCTAATAATTATGGAAATTCCTACAATAATTCTTATGCTAATTTCAATAAGATGCCCTCTGATTTTGAGAATAGTGTGAAAGAATTTATGATTTCTCAAAACAATTTTAATGCTTTGCTTGAAGAAAAATTGCTCAAAGTTGATGATTTGGCTAGGAACATTGATAGACTTTCGCTTGATGTTGATTCTCTTAAACTTAGATCTTCTCCTCCTAAGCATGATATCAATGAGTCTCTCAAAGTAATGAGAATTTCCACTGACGAGTGTAAGGAAAGAACCGCTAGATTGCGTGCTAAAAAAGATAACTTTATAAAAGTGTGTTCTTCTAGTTTCCTTTAAAGTAATGATGAGGATCTTAAAGTTATTGATGCGTCTCCTATTAGATCTATGTTTTGCAATATGAATCTTGATAATTATGGGACTGATGATGAATCAACTTTGCCTGGAAGGCGTCCCAAGAATTCGGAGTTTTTAGATCTTGATGCTAAATTTGGTAAAATTGGGATTGGAGAAGCCACAACTTCAAATAACATTGAACCTACTATCTCGGATTTCAAGGAATTTGATTATGATAAATGTTCTTTAAAAGGTTGTATTTCCTTGTTGCAATCCGTTGTTAATTCTCCTCATGCTTATAGTCAAAACAAAGCTTTTACCAAACATATCGTTGATGCCTTGATGCAATCTTATTATGAAAAACTTAATTTGGAAGTTTCTATACCTTGAAAACTTAATGATGAGTGGGAACCTACTATAAAGATTAGAATTAAAGATCATGAGTGTTTTGCTTTGTGTGATTTGGATGCTAGTGTTTCCACGATTCCGAAAACTTTATGTGATATTCTAGGTTTCCATGATCTTGATGATTGCTCTTTAAATTTGCACCTTGCGGATTCCACCATTAAAAAGCCTATGGGAAGGATCAATTATGTTCTCATTGTTGCAAATAGAAATTTGGTGCCCGTGGATTTTATCGTTCTTGATATAGATTGCAATCTTTCTTGCCCTATTATTCTTGTTAGACCTTTCCTTAGAACGATTGGTGCGATTATTGATATGAAGAGAATATTAGATTCAAATTTCCATTAAAGAAAGGCATGGAGCACTTTCCAAGAAAGAAAGTAAAATTACCTTATGAATCTATCATGCGGGCTACTTATGAATTTAGTGCCAAAGATGGCACTACTTAGATCTATCTTTGCTTTTATGCCTAGCTAGGGGCGTTAAACGATAGCGCTAGTTGGGAGGCAACCCAATTTTCTTTATGTTTTTTGTTTTTGCTCCTATTTAGTAATAAATCTGGCATCTACCGTCTGTTTAGATGTGTTTTTATATTTTAATTAGTGTTTGTGCCAAGTAGAACCTATAGGATAACCTATGATGATAGTTGATTTGATTCTGCTGAAAAACAGAAACTTTGCGCGCACGAATATAATTTTGCTAAACCACAGTAACGTGATTTTGTGTTGATTCTTTTTGCTGCTGTTCAATAAACAATTTTTCCAGGACTTCCTATTTTGGTAGGATTTTTAGAGTTCCAGAATTTTGCGTTAGTTACAGACTGCTACAGACTGTTCTATTTTTGACAGATTCTGTTTTTCTTGTGTTGTTTGCTTATTTTGATGCATCTATGGCTAGTAAAATAATTTCTAAACCATAGAGAAGTTAGAATAAAGTAGGTTTAACACCAAAATAAATAAATAATGAGTTCATTACAGTACCTTATGTCGTGGTTTTGTTTTCTTTCACTAACGGAGCTTATAAGATTTCCTGTTGAGTTTTGTGTTGTGAAGTTTTCAAGTTTTGGGTAAAGCCTTTTTGGACTATGGAATAAAGGGTAGCAAGACCCTAAGCTTGGGGATTCCCATGGAACCCCAAGATATTCAAGTATAGCCAAAAGCCTAAGCTTGGGGATTCCCATGGAACCCCAAGATATTCAAGTATAGCCAAAAGCCTAAGCTTGGGGATGCCCCGGGAAGGCATCCCTTCTTTCGTCTTCGTTCATTGGTAACTTTACTTGGAGCTATATTTTTATTCGACACATGATATGTGTTTTGCTTGGAGCGTCATGTATTATATTGGTCTTTGCTTTTTAGTTTACCACAATCATCTTTGCTGTACACACCTTTCGGGAGAAGCCTATTTGATTAGAATTTGCTAGAATACTCTATGTGCTTCACTTATATGTTTTGAGCTTGGTAGTTTTTGCTCTATTGCTTCACTTATATCTTTTAGAGCACGGTGGTGTCTTAATTTTGAAGAAATTTCTAGTCTCTCATGCTTCACTTATATTATTTTGAGAGTCTTTTAGAACAGCATGGTATTTGCTATGGTTATAAAATTGGTTCTAGAATGGTAGGCATCCAAGTTGGGTATAATAAAAACTATCATAGGAAGTGAATTGGATGCTATGATCAGTTTGATACTTGATAATTGTTTTGAGATATGGAGGTAGTGATATTAAAGTCATGCTAGTTGGGTGATTATGAATTTAAAGAATGCTGGTGTTGAAGTTAGCAAGTCCCATAGCATGCACGTATGGTTAAAGTTGTGTAACAAATTTGAAACATGAAGTGTACCTGGCTTCTGCATCCTTATGAGTGGCGGTCGGGGACGAGCGATGGTCTTTTCCTACCAATCTATCCCCCTAGGAGCATGCGTGTAGTACTTGATTTTTGATGACTTCTAAATTTTTCCAATAAGTATATGAGTTTTTTTGACTAATGTTGAGTCCATGGATTATACGCACTTTTACCTTTCCGCCTTTGCTAGCCTCTTCGGTACTGTGCATTGCCCTTTCTCACCTTGAGAGTTGGTGCAACCTTCGCCGGTGCATCCAAACCCCGTGATACGATACGCTCTATCACACATAAACCTCCTTATATCTTCCTCAAAACAGCCACCATACCTACGAGATATATTACCATGCATCTTTCCACCGTTCCGTTCATCATGACATACTTTCCTTTTGTCATATTGCCATTGCATGATCATGTAGTTGACATCGTATTTGTGGCAAAGCCACCATGCATTATTTTTCATACATGTCAGTCTTGATTTACTGCACCATCCCGGTACACCGCCGTAGGCATTCATATAGAGTCATATCTTGTTCTAGTTTTGAGTTGTAATTCATTTGTTGTAATCAATAGAAGTGTGATGATCATCATTATTAGAGCATTTCCCAAAGAAAAAAAAAGAAAAGAAAAAAAGAAGAAATGCCAAAAGAAAAAAAAGAAAGGCCCAAAAAAAGAAAAAGAAAAAGAAAAAAAATAAGGAAAAAAAGAGAAAATAAATAAAAAGGGCAATGTTACTATCTCTTTTTCCAGACTTTGGCTTCAAAGTAGCACCTTGTTCTTCATGTAGTGAGTCTCATATATTGTGCTTCAAAGTAGCACCATGTTTTTCATATAGTGAGTCTCATAAGTTGTCTTTTTTCATACTAGTGGGAATTTTTTATTATAGAACTTGGCTTGTATATTCCTACGATGGGCTTCCTCAAATGCCCTAGGTCTTCATGAGCAAGAAAGTTGGATGCACACCCACTAGATTTCTTTTGTTGAGCATTCATTTATAGCTCTAGTGCATCCGTTGCATGGCAATCCCTACTCCTCATGTTGAAATCAATTGATGGGCATCTCCATAGCCCGTTGATTATCCTCGTCAATGTGAGACTTTCTCCTTTTTGTCTTCTCCACACAATCCCCATCATCATATTCTATTCCACCCATAGTGCTATATCCAAGGCTCACGCTCATGTATTGCGTGAAGGTTGAAAAAGTTTGAGATTATTTAAGTATGAAACAATTGATTGGCTTGTCATCGGGGGTATAGAAGTTGGGAACATCTTTGTGTGACGAAAATGAAGCATAGCCTAACTATATGATTTCATAGGGATGAACTTTCTTTTGCCATGTTATTTTGAGAAAACATGATTACTTTGATTAGTATGCTTGAAGTGTTACTATTTCTTTTATCAATATGAATTTTTATTTTGAATCATTTGGATCTGAACATTCATGCCACAATAAAGAAAATTACATTGAGAATTATGCTAGGTAGCATTCCACATCAAAAATTCTCTTTTTATCATTTAGCTACTCAAGGACGAGCAGGAATTAAGCTTGGGGATGCTTGATATGTCTCCAACGTATCTATAATATTTGATTGTTCCATGATATTATATTACCCCGTTTGGATGTTTATGGGCTTCATTTTACACATTTATATCATTTTTGGGACTAACCTACTAACCGGAGGCCCAGCCCATATTGTTGTTTTTTTGCCTATTTCAGTATTTCGAAGAAAAGGAATATCAAACGGAGTCCAAACGGAATGAAACCTTCGGGAGCGTGATTTTTGGAACGAACGTGATCTAGAGGACTTGGAGTGCAAGTCAAGAAGCAGCCGAGGCTCCGACAAGATAGGAGGGCGCGCCCCCCTGTCTTGTGGGCCCCTCGGGCGGCCACCGACGTACTTCTTCCTCCTATATATACCTACGTACCCCGAAAACATCCAGGGGGCAGACGAAACACAATTTCCACCACCGTAACCTTCTGTATCCGCGAGATCTCATCTTGGAGCCTTCGCCGGCACTCTGCCAGAGAGGGAATCGACCATGGAGGGCTTCTACATCAACATCCTTGCCCCTCCGATGAGTTGTGAGTAGTTTACCACAAACCTACGGGTCCATAGTTATTAGCTAGATGGCTTCTTCTCCCTTTTAGAATCTCAATACAATGTTCTCCACCTCTCTTGTGGAGATCTATTTGATGTAAACTCTTTTTGCGGTGTGTTTGTTGAGATCCGATGAATTGTGGGTTTATGATGATGTTTTTCTATGAACAATATTTGAATCTTCTCTGAATTCTTTTATGTATGATTGAGTTATCTTTGCAAGTCTCTTCGAATTATCATTTTGGTTTGGCCTACTAGATTGATCTTTCTTGCCATGGGAGAAGTGCTTAGCTTTGGGTTCAATCTTGCGGTGTCCTTACCCAGTGACAGAAAGGGTTGCAAGGCACGTATTGTATTGTTGCCATCGAGGATAACAAGATGGGGTTTATATCATATTGCTTGAGTTTATCCCTCTACATCAAGTCATCTTGCTTAATGTGTTACTCTGTTCTTATGAACTTAGTACTCTAGATGCAGGCAGGAGTCGATCGATGTGTGGAGTAATAGTAGTAGATGCAGGCAGGAGTCGGTCTACTTGTTGCGGACGTGATGCCTATATACATGATCATGCCTAGATAATCTCATAATTATTCGCTTTTCTATCAATTGCTCGACAGTAATTTGTTCACCCACGGTAATACTTATGCTATCTTGAGAGAAGCCACTAGTGAAACCTATGCCCCCCGGGTCTATCTCTTATCATATTTGCTTTCAATCTACTTTTATTTGCATCTTTACTTTTTGCATCTAAATTATAAAATACAAAAAATATATTTATCTTATCTTACTATCTTTATTAGATCTCACTTTCGCAAGTAGTCGTGAAGGGATTCACAACCCCTTTATTGCGTTGGTTGCGACACTACTAGGGAAAGGGCTATAGATAGGATTGACACTAATGGCGCACCTGGGAAGCAGTGTGCCACTACTATATACTAATGGCGCACCAGTTGGTGATGCGCCATTAGTGTGGAAGACACTAATGGCGCACCAGACAAAAGGTGGGCCATTAGTGATAAATTTTTTTTCATTTTTACATACATACTAATGGCGCATCCGGCCGAAGTGCGCCATTACTAGTTCTAACTAGTAATGGCGCACTAGACCAAGAGTGCGCCAGTACTGATTTTTTTTATTCTTTTCTTTGCAAAACTACTAATGGCGCACCGTGTCACAGTGCGCCATTACTAGTTTAAACTACTAATGGCGCACCGTGCCACAGTGCGCCATTAGTATATATATATATATATATATATATATATTTTACTTTTCTGCAAAACTACTAATGGCGCACCAACTGCAGGTGCGCCATAGGGTTACTAATGGCGCATTTGCGGGTGGTGCGCCATTAGTAACCTGGGACCCCAACAAGATATTTTGGACAACCCCACACCTACCCACTCACTTTCCCCACTTCATTCCCTCCACCTCCTTCTCCAAGCTTTCGGCTGCCTCCTCCTCCTCACCTCATTTCCACCATAGATTCATCAAAATTAAGTGGTGAAATTACCTTTTTTTGATAGGTAAGTAAGGGGAAAGCTATCTTCATGATGTAGATCTACTTTTTTTCTCCCTAGCTCGCTCCAACAACGTGCACATGCACTTTTTGTGGCCTAGCTAGATCTATGTATGTTTGTGGTGTTTCATGTGTTTGTGGTGTTGCATATATGTTTGTGTTTGCAGGTACCGGTATTTGGAATGCGATAGTTGCCAATATTTTGCCAGAATGTTGATTCATTTCTGTTTCGTCGAGAAATTTGGCACTATGCATTCTTTTTGGTCCTATTTTTAGGGAAGGTCATGCCAAATTTTTTCTTGGTTCTAAAATATCGTTTTGCTCTACCCCGCAGGCGACCATGGTCCGCACGATGACCGAAGGCATCGTGAATAGGTTTTTGAGCTCCGCGAAGGCCGAGATGCTTCAAAAGAACGAGACGGAGATAAGATGTCCGTGTCGAAGATGCAAGCTGAAGAGCCTTATTGCGGACACAGATTCCGGGCAGGTGCGGGACCACCTGCTCCTGTGTGGTTTCATGGATGGCTATCGGTGGCAAGGTGATGAAGATGACTATGAAGTCGTCCATGGGGGCCGGGCAAGAAATGAGGAAGGGCAACAAGACAAGTAGCACCATGGCGAGGGCGGGCGAGAAGATGAAGAATCTCCAGGACATGATCACGACGGTGATGCTGTACACAGTCATCATGTAGAAGATGTCGTACGTGATGATGAGGAAGATCAAGACGAAGGGCATGATGACGAAGATGAAGATGCCGGAGCAGACGACGATGGAGGCTGGGTGTAGGACCCTCATATTCAAGAGCTGCTTCTCAAGCAGACGGATAACGCAAGAGCTGCCGCCCGAGAGAGAGCCAAGCTGGATCAACTAGAGATAGACGCGGTTGCTCCATTGTATGAAGGATGCAGGCCCAAGGATACCCGCCTGAAAGTAACGCTCATGGCTCTGGAGATGAAGGTAAAACACAAAATGACCGACGCATGCTTCGACGAGAACATGTCATTCTGGCATGAACGTCTTCCCAAGGGGAATAAGTGCCCGACCAGTTTCGAGGAGGCGAAGAAAACCGTGTGTCCTCTGGATTTACCGCACGTGAAATACCACGTGTGCATGAACAATTGCATCATTTATCGGGACGAGCACGCGGAGTCTACCATATGTCCGGTGTGCGGCGTCACTCGATACAAGAAGAGGAAGAAAGCTCCTCGAAAATCGGTATGGTACTTTCCGATCACTCCTCGTCTGCAGCGGTATTTCGCGGACCCTAAGGTAGCAAAGCTCCTGCGTTGGCACGCGGATAGGGAGGATAAGAAGCGGGAAGATGACGGAAATGATCCGGAGATAAATAAAAAAGACAAGATGCTGAGTCACCCTAAGGATGCGAGCCAGTGGCAAGCATTGAACTTCAAATACCCAGAATTTGGGAAGGATCCAAGGAACATCATGCTGGGTGCAAGCACCGATGGAGTCAATCTGTTTGGCAGCCAGAGAAGCACACATAGTACCTGGCCTGTGTTTGTGTGGATGTACAACCTTCCCCCCTGGTTGTGCATGAAGAGGAATACATTCACATGAGTATGCTAATTGAAGGGACGAAACAACCAGGGAACAACATCAATCTGTATCTGGGGCTGCTGAAGGAGGAGCTAGACACGCTGTGGAAAATGCCAGCCAATACGTGGGATGCCGCAGAGAAAGAATATTTTCCTATGAGAGCCGCACTGCTCACGACGGTGCACGACTATCTCGGTTACGGATATCTCGCGGGCAGGTAGTCCACGGATTTTCTGGATGCGTAAGGTGCATGGATGACACAACGTATCGCCAGCTAGATAGAGATCTCGGGTCTTCGAAAACCGTGTTCATGGGACATCGAAGGTGGCTTCGCGAGGATGACCCGTGGAGGAAACGCAAGGATATGTTCGATGGTGAAACCGAACCCCGAAAACGCCCGTGTACGAGGAGCGGCGAGGAAATAGACGAGCTGTTGAAAAATT
The DNA here is from genome assembly GCF_002162155.2 of Triticum dicoccoides. Taxonomy (NCBI): domain Eukaryota; kingdom Viridiplantae; phylum Streptophyta; class Magnoliopsida; order Poales; family Poaceae; genus Triticum; species Triticum dicoccoides. The sequence goes on along the minus strand of NC_041387.1, from coordinate 315,864,092 downwards.
GGAAAGACTGCCCACTGCCGGGAAAGAAGCAAAAGGCGCCAGAGCCGGGAAAGAAGCAAAAGGCGCCAGAGCCGCTACTGAAGGTATGGAAAACAAGGTCTGTTTTCTGGGACATGCCGTACTGGAAGATCCACCGTGTGCCTCACAGCCTTGATGTCATGCATATCACGAAGAACGTGTGCGAGAGTCTGCTTGGTACCTTGCTCAACATGCCAGAGAGGACCAAAGATGGGCCGAAGGCAAGGGAAGACTTGAAATCAATGGGCATCAAGCAGGAGCTTCACGCGAATGATGATGATGATGATGATGAGGCGAAGCAGGACAGAGAAAGTCATCGCAAAAGCAAAAAGGCCAAGAAGACCGGAAATGACTACCCTCCCGCGTGCTTCACTCTAAGTTAGGAGGAGATCGACCAGTTTTTCACCTGCCTCCTAGGAGTAAAACTTCCTTACGGTTATGCGGGGAAGATAAGCAGATACCTAGACCCAGCGAAGCAGAAGTTCAGCGGGATGAAGTCTCACGACTGTCACGTGCTGATGACGCAAATACTTCCAGTTGCAATCCCTGCGATCATGGACGCGCACGTCCGTGAAACGCTATTTGGCCTATGCAACTTTTTCGACGTCATCTCTCGGAAGTCGATTGGCGTGAGGCAACTCAGAAGGCTACAGGAAGAGATCGTGGTGATACTATGCGAGCTTGAGATGTACTTCCCGGCCGCATTCTTCTACGTTGTGGTGCATCTGCTGGGCCATATCGTGGAGGATATCATCCAACTCGGGCCGACGTTCTTGCACAGCATGATGCCGTTCGAAAGGCTGAATGGTGTCATCAAAGGATACGTTCGCAACATGTCACGTCCAGAGGGAAGTATAGCCAGGGGCTTTCTGACCGAAGAGTGCATCTCCTACTGCACGAATTATCTAGGCATCGAGAACCCCGTTGGTCTGCCCATCAACAGGCACCTCGGCAGGCTCGCTGGATGGGGTCACCATGAAGGTCGCCGCGAAATGCATGTCGACTTTGAGGGTCAACTCGCCGACTTTGAAAGAGCAAACCTAGTCGCGCTACAACACATAGACGTGGTCGATCCTTGGGTGGTAGAGCACAAAACCTTTATTGAGAAGACGTACAATGACCGAGGCCAACAGAGGATGGATGGAGATATAATCAAAGAGCACAACTCATGTTTCACGCGTTGGTTCAAGCAGAAGCTTCTGTCATACCCTTTACATGAGGATTCTTTCGTGGAAGAACAACTCATATTCGCCTTGTCACAGGGCTCCGAGCACAACCTGATGACCTATGAGGCATACGATATCAACGGCTACACATTCAACACTGAGAACAATGACATGAAGAGCGATGGTTATCAGAACTCTAGGGTAACAATGGAATCCTACAGTGGCAACGACAAGGACAGATACTATGGAAGGATCGAGGAGATCTGGGAGCTGAGCTACGCCGGAGAGAAGGTCCCGATGTTCCATGTCAGATGGGCAGAGAGCGTCCTAAAAGAAGACCGGTATTTCACCACCATGGTTATACCCGAAGCCAAATCCAAGACCGCGGGCGCAAACGTCACCGCGAAAAATGAGCCATGGGTACTGGCTTCCCAAGTGGACCAATGCTTCTTCATTACCGACCTGTCAAAGCCCAGTCGTGTTGTCGTGAGGAGAGGCAAAAGGAAGATCATCGGAATGGATGGAGTAGCCAATGAGCAAGACTTCGACAAGTACGGCGACCCGAAGATCGAACATGACGACAACGATGAAGTAGCAGCACACACCACAAGAAGAAGCAGGACCACCCTACCTAAAGGACGTCCGTTCCACAGAAGAACTCCATTTGCGAAAAAGAAGGGCAAGAAGATTGTGAACAGATAGCTAGCTAAGATCGATTGTATTTAAATCGTAGTCTTCATTTCTCGATTGTATTTCATGGGCACTTTTTGATATCATGAATATTTTTAAATTTCATGGGAACTTTTTGAATTCATGAGGACACTCGATCTCGATCCCCCTCCATCTCGATCTCGATTCCCCCTCCATCTCGATCTCGATCCCCCTCCATCTCGATCCCACCCGCACCCTCCCCCGCTAGCTCCACCGCCGCTGCCGACCCACTGCAACCCTCCCCCGCTCCACCGCCGCTGACGAGCACCCGGCCCCCCGCACCCTCCCCCGCTCCACCGCCGCCGACGA
>NC_041387.1:315810522-315861512 GCF_002162155.2 Triticum dicoccoides | reverse complement strand
CGCCCTCCCCCGCTCCATCGCCGCCGCCGATGATATTTTCAAGTAACAAATTTGAACATATTTTTAAAAAAATTATTACTGTTTTTATAAAAAAATATTAGTGTTATGATTTAAACAAGTTTGAACATATTTAAACACAAATAAATATCAAACAACATTTAAAATGCATAAAAAATATATTGGGGAGCCTGGGAATTGAAGCCCAGACCTCCTGGTATGTGTGCTGCGTGCTGACCAGTCGGGCTAGTGGGGGGGTTCTGTTGTGGATTGGGTTAGGTGTAATATAACCTGCTGAGTGCTCGAACTAAAAAAACATTCTAATGGCGCACCCCCTGGTGGTGCACCATTAGTAATCTGCCCCCATCCATACACTTCGTCCCTATCCCTCTCGCCAGATCGACACTTCCTTCCTCTCCCTCCATCGTGCCGCTCCGTCCCTCCACCACGCCACCGCCGCTGCCCCGACCCACGGCGCCGCAGCCGCCGACGCGCCCCCGCCGCCTCCCTCTGCCCTTCCTCCCCCTCGAGCGCCGCCTCCCCCTCGAGCACTCCATCATCTCCGCTCCGGCCACCACCAAATCCCTCTCGTCAGAGCTGCCCCTCGATGGCGGCTAGCCTCGTCGGACGCGCTCCTTGATGGCGGCGCGAGCTCCCCGCGCGGCCTGGTTAGTCTCTCTCCCTTCCTCCCTCTCTCCCCCGCTCATCCCCATGCCCCCACGGGGTGGCGACCAAGGGTTAGGAGCAGGAGCTCGCCGCCGCCGCCCCGTCGTGCCGCTACTGCTGCTTCTTGTGGCAGCCTTTCTCTAGCTTCCCCTCGGGATCTGCGTGCCATGTTGCGGCTACTGCTGCTTTGTGGCCTCCGCCGCCGCCTGCCCGTGTGGGTTGGTCGCGTGCTTCCTCTGCCGGCGCGGCGGGATGCCCAATGTGGGTACGGTTTGGCAGCGCTGTGTTGGTGAGCTGTTACCTTGTTGGTGAGCTCTGTAGGTTCTGTAGGTTCAAATATGCCTGTGAATTTGTGGGAGAAAGAGAGTTAGTGTAGAGCAGTACATCCAAGAAAATATGCCTGTGAATTGTTATGCACAATGTACATTCACGTGTAGGTTCAAATATTTTCTGTAGGTTCAAATATTTTCTGTAGGTGTACTTCAATGGTACATCTACTTTTTTGTCTGTGAATTGTAGTGCTAGTGTACGTCCTGATCCTAAACAAATAAAGTAGAGCCAATGAGCCAACCCGTACATACGTGTACGTGTATACCAAGTAAATATGCCTTTGAATTGTTATGCACAATGTGCAGATGTTAGTGTAGATCAGTACATCCAAGAAAATAGTTCATCAATAGTACTTCAATGCACCAGTAGGTTTCTCAAATCTTAATCAAGCTAAATAGCTATTTATTGTGGGCATGTGCTGCCACACTTCTTTTTTTATATATCAAGAAGTCTGGACTGCTTGGTTTATTTTCCTTTGGTTCCTTTTTAGGTATCTGGTATGAAATCAATTACTTCTAAGCATTTAGCTTTAGCAAGTCAAATTATCACTTCCATACATTCTTTGATTCCAGGTAAGCATTTTTTCCCTACCTTCTATCTTTTTGCTGCACTGTTATTTATTGTATCCATAGTTTCTGTTAATTTTGCCAGAACGTAGAGTTCTGAAGGCTGACTATCCTGTCACTTAAAGTGATTGTGGGTTGCATTATCTTATCTTATTATATGTTTTTAGTTGATTATTTTTGTATCTTGATTTGTTGGTGGGATGAAGGTTTGGAAAACTAGAAACCAGGGTCCTTAAAAAGATATCTACAGAAATATAAGCTGGAGCGATTTTGTCTCTCCCTAGAACTGTTGGTATTTGAGTAGCTAGATTTAGAAGGGTAGGGAACAACACAAACTTGAAAAAGTAGAAGCAATAGCTAGTTTCCAGCTTAGGGACCAATACCAGGTGTGTTGTTCCCCTTTGTTTATCTAGAGCCTGATTCATGTGATGGTGATAGCCTGATAGGCAATAGATTTATTTTGGTACAAGTAAACTGCCTTCCAGCCAACCAGAACTAACATTGCATCTAATTAATAAATTCACCAAATATGCAACATATATCCCAAGAGCCATCCTGTTCTTGCTACACCCAATATTTACTTAGGGAAAAGAAAATGCAAATGGCCATGTTGAAACAGTTTTTCTAGGAAATTGTCATGAAACATCCCCCTCTTTAGTTACAAGCATTGCTGCTCTAATCGGTTGGGTGCGCATTAAAAATTCAGTATAAAAGTCAGTTAAAGTTTCAGTTTTAGAGTAATTTTCAGTTTGTAAAACTGAGAAGTGTATTTTTCTATTTTGAAACTTAGTGTAACTATTTTCAGTCATGCAGGCTGTAACTTGAACTTGAAGAACTCCTTAGATAGTTTTTTAGTCTCCTTATACAAAACAAGCTGAAGTTTGAAACCTATTTCTCCAAAGCAGACACTGAAAAACTGCAGATAAGTAGACACTGAAAATTGCAGCCATGTCAAAGTGTCATTTCATTTGGGAGGAGTAACTATAAGAAAAGGAAGTGAGTTGAATTGCAAAAAAATGGAATGTGAAATGAAAAGAACATTGCTCTATGTGAAAACTGTATGTGCAATCTACAAATGTGAAAAATTGTATGTGCTGTCATAGGTGCTGTGCTGTCAAAAACTGTATGTGCAATCTCCAGAACAATTATGCTTATGTGAAAACTATATGTGCAATCTCCAAATGTATCATCATAATGTAGCTGCTGTGTTGTGTGATCCTTCATGCTGAGAACTTCAGCTTTTTCAACTTGCTGGACTATATGTTCATTGGTACTACTTGTGATGTTGCTGCTGTACTACTTGGGAATTTTGTCAACTTGTGATGCTGCTGTTGTACCCCGAGAGGCCCTTGAGTTTGCCGGAATGTCGATTAACTTCCGTTCCGGCAAATTCTAGTACTCCATATGTCCTATTTTCAGCAAAGGTCATGCTGAAATTTTCCGTGAATTTTAGCATGACTTTGCTAAAAATCAGACATATGGGGTACTTGCTACTAATGCATGGGCCGGGGTATCTTAGTACTTAATTAAGTAGGATCAACTGCCCCTTTATTCTTGTTGCATTAAACCATAGGTGGCAAAAGAGCCAAGTGATTTGGCCCAACTTAGAATTCTCCTTAGCATCGATAAACCCTAGATGATAAACCCAACATATGTGGCAATAGAGCCAAGTGATTAGTGCCAAGTGATTAGGCCCAACCTAGGGTGCCTCGGCATCGATAAACCATGATCTTGTTCCTTGACAATAACCAACTTTTTGACCAAACTTTTTTCCAATTTAGAGCGAAACATGGCCCACAACGATGAGGCGAGCGGTTCGGGCGGCAAGCAATTCTGGGAGCTGTCCCAGGAGATGGAGGAACAACCTCACCGCTATGAGGACGCCTAGGAAGACACCGATCCTGACTACACAACCCCTAGTGGCGTCGGGGATGACACCACTGATGGTGCCACCGAGGATGCCACCACTGATGATGGCGGTGCACACACAGATGGCAGCCAACCGAAGAAGCAAAGGAAGGACCGGCGCCCGAATGCGCTTAGCACCCTCAAGGAGGAATTTACTCAGGTGGACTCCGACGGGCATCCAATGGAGCCCAAACATATAGTCAAGGGGTACTCGCTTCAGCTCGGGTGCATTCTCCGGAGCGCCATCTCGATCGACACCGAGAACCTTAGGCATAAGGACCGAGGGAATTTGCGCAACCTCCTCTTCACGAAGCTGCACGAACGATACAAGTTCCCCGCCGATTTGGAAAACACACGCCTCTCAGGGAATAAAGTGAATAGTGCCGCCCTCATGAGGATGAGCATGGCCCTGTCTACTTGGAGAAGCGCGGTGAAGAGAATGATTGATAAAGGTGATAGTTATGAGAAGATCAAGGCGAAATATTCTTCGATCAGCGAAGATGACTACAAGGAGTTCAAGATCAAGTGCGAGAGCAGCGCAACCTCCGAATCAAGTCAGTGGGGGAAAGAAATGCGGGAGTTGAACTTAGGGGAACACAAACTCAGTCCCGGCGGTTACAGAGTGGCGGAGCCTATATGGGACAAGGAGGATGCGGAGCGTGCCGAGCAAGGCCTACCGCCCCGCTTCGAGAAATACAGCGGTGACAAGCAGACCAGGAACTTTGTCAGGGCCCGGTACAAGGAGGACCCGATAACAAAGGAGCTTACCATGGATCCGAAGACCAGGGCGCTTGAGCTTGTTCTGGTAAGGAATACACCCCCGCGTAATTAGCTCCATATGGTTGCACTCTAATTAATCCCCAATATTTCTAAATGGTTCACGTTCCTTCCACAGGAAACTGAAAGCAGTAGCGCGGGGTCGTCTCAGAGCTCCCCCTTCGACACCCCTTTAAATAGGGCATTGAACATAATGAAAAACAAGGATAGGCTCACTAAGCCGACGCCAGCTGGTCTTGTGGCCGGCAAAGGCTTGTCCACAAAATGGGGGTCATACTATACTGCTGGTGTGCGAAAGGAGAAAAAGACCAGCTCGGAAAGCCAGACGCGTGAGGTTGAAGCACTCAAGGCACAAGTGGCGCGGATTGCGGAGCTTGTCCAAGAGCAAGTGGAACAACAACTGGGAACGAAGCTCAACGCCATGGTGCCTACGTTGATTCATGGGCTGACGACGTGGATTGCGGGTGGCCAACAGGGGCCTCCCCCGGTTCCCAGCTTCACGGCCAGCAACTCGCACAGCACGCAGGCGGCGCCATTGGTGTCTCCGGCGGCACCATTGGTGTCTCCGGCGGAGGCGGTATTCGTGTCTCCAGTGCCGGCACGGGCCTTGGAGCTTAATGCACCCGGGTGTACGCCGGCCGACACCTCGCTAGCAAGCGCCCCCTCCGTCAGTTGCACGCCCACCGTTGGCGGTGCCTCGACATTAGCCGAGCTCGACGGCATCACGGTAACTAAGCCTCTCGGCCGATGACTTCATCTCCTTGCCTTTGACTGGGCATCCCTGATGCCCTGCATGTTTTCGCAGGGAGCCGCCGACGTTCCTTGCACTCTTCTGCACTTCGTGGGCGGCGAGTTGGTCGATGTCGCCAAGGGCAGAATCGTTCAACCGGGCAACCGCATGTTCCAAGGTAATCCGATGGCACCCACAGTGTATAGGGTTGAAGTGGTTCGGGTGCTGCCAGGCTGCGACGAGCTGTTACCTCCGATTCGACCCTAGGGCCGACGAAGAAGATGAGATGACCCTCAGCGCCTGCATAAATTGGCCCCTGCTTTGGCCGAAGAGCCAGATTCGTTTGGGGGCGGGGGAAACCACCCCACAGACAAGACCGCCAGTCGTGCCGGCGCCAAGCCATGGCAAGAACGCCGCAACGCTACCGGACCTGCCGGACATCCCTATGCCGGACATCCCTATGGCACAGGATATGGACATCCCTATGGCACAGGATCCGGACGACGACGACAATAACGACGGTACATTTACCAAAGTCGATAAGTACTTTGCCGAACATGGGTACGCTGACGAGTTCTGCGGGCCTCTTTCTCAAGAACCCAACCAAGACGATCGCAATCTAGATGATACAACGGAGAAATCCAATTGCAACAGGCGTCGTCTAGCGTTCAGTTCTCAGGAGACGCCTCCAGCTCCCGCCTTCACCGAGCCTCAGATAGCTGAGGTGCGAAATATTATCAGCCCCAACACGCTCAAGAAGGCGGTCTGTGAGCAGAACTTGGTCCCATTACAGGAGATCAAGAAGAAGGGACGGAAAGAAAGACTAACAAGGGCGTCGGCGCGAGCCAGCCGGCACCGAGTTTGATCCATGCTCAGGACGGGCGACCTTCACCTAAGGATATCTCGAGGAGGGTGCATGTGGTGGGTAGGGCGATGCTACCGCCAAATATGCTCAATGCTGCAACCGGCGCTATGCGGAGTCTGCACGGCAGTGTTCTTTCTTTGGAGAAGCGGCGTCTCAGAGAGAATGATGTGGCATACCCGGTTTTCATGGCCAAGGTGCCGGAGGGCAAGGGCTTTGTGGATGGCGACATCGGGGGTACGATCGTCCTGCGGTTTGATGACATCTTTTCTATATTTAACCTTCATCCACTGCACTACACCTTCGTTCGGCTATTTTCGCTGGGTATGGAGATGCGGATCATTAGAGACAAGACCCCGAACATCGTGATAGTCGACCCCTTCTACATGCGTGCCAAGTACTTGAGCAGCACTGGAGACCGCCAAGTTGCGAGTTCACACCTCGAAGGCGTCATTCTGGCAAACCCAGATAAGGATAACTTCCTTGTGGCTTACTTTCCCAAGTAAGTCATCCCTTAACCGCCCTGTAACATATGATTTCTTAGATTTTGATCGTTCTTTTTTTCTAACATTCCATGTAATATGCAGTGACACACATTGCACAGACATCCTCCTAAGCCCGAAATATTCCATGGCCATATATTTCGACCCGAACCGTAACTCCAAGATAGACTACACAAATGTCAAGAAAGTTCTTGATGATGTTCTCCCCGGCTACGCCAAATCTGGAGGCACCTTCACCAGGGCAGTTCGTAAGTACGGCAAGCACACCTTCTCACACAATACGAAGTTCTAGTGCGTTAAGCAGCCGCCTGGCGGTCAGAAGGATGCCTACTACGCCCTCCATCACATGCGGGCGATCGTAAGGGACCATCATCACCTTCTGCTACCAGATAGTCTCAAAGATTGGGCCGCGAGGTTATCGACAACCCAGGACGCGGACCTCAGACAAGAATTCTTTCGCATCCAGTCGGAGTTTGTGGACATCATCCATCAAGATGTCCTTCATACCTCTGGGCAGTTCTTCCGCAGATATCAACCGTCCAATAGTGAGATAGATGGAATGCTACAAATGCAGGGTGACAACGACCGCGATTTCATGACCATCACGACAGACGACGGCTTCATCCACGCTCCTGTCCGATGAGTCGAGTCGAAAGTAGTGATGTGTAGTTCTGAAACATTGATTGGCTCATGTTGTAATTAAACTTTAATGAATTCGTATGCCTCTTTGGTTTGGACAGTCGTTCAACTTAGATGTAATCGATGCTATTTACTAGTAGGACCATGAATCGTGCTATTAATGTCTTGCTTTTCTCTTTCGATACTTTTGTTGCATACTTACATATTGCTTATGTATTGTCTGTTGTTTGGCTTGTGCATAGAGATGCTGTCGTATGTCGTGTACAAGGGTAAGGTTCCCGGAGTCTACGACTACTGGGAGGAGTGTCGGAGACAGGTTCACCGTTTCAGCGGTAACAGTTACAAAGGGTACACCACTAGGGCGGAGGCCGAATCTAGATACGCCCGCTATCTAGCGGCAGAGAGGAGGGAGCGTTGGAGGAACCGGATGAAGACCAGTTTGATCGCGATGATGCTTATCGTGATGACCGCAGCTCTCTTCTATGTGATGGTAGTGTAGATGATCGATATCGACTTGTAATGTGAAGAAAAACTCGATACTCGCGGTCTTGAGACTTGTAATGTTTTATCTTTGTTCGGTCTTTTGAATTCGGAACTAATATGATGAATTGTATTCGGAGACTAATCTTCTATTGTATTCGATGAATCTTCTGTTGTTGTGTGTGCTGCTGTCTATATTTTGTCCAATAATATATTTTGTAACCTGTGCAAAAATCAGAAAAGGAAAAAAAACCAAATATTCATACTAATGGCGCATCACATCCAGGTGCACCATTAGTATGCCAAAGGATACTAATGGTGCATCACCACAGAGTGCGCCATTAGTATGACAAAGCACATGGTTACGTATGGCCCCCCGGGAGGCATACTAATGGCACATGTTCTTACATACTAATGGCGCACTTTGTCGTGCGCCATTAGTATACCAGATACTAATGGCGCACCGGTGGTGCGCCATTAGTAAAAAATACTAGTGGCGTGCTACTAATGGCGCACCGGTAGTGCGCCATTAGTAGGCAAAACCGATGCGCCATTAGTAGGCCTTTTCCAAGTAGTGCGAGTTCTTTGTTGGTTTGTGTAGGTGTGTGGGACTTTTGAGGAGCCTCCTACTGGATTGATACCTTGGTTCTCAAAAACTGAGGGAAATACTTACGCTACTATTGCTGCATCACCCTCTCCTCTTCGAGGAAAACCAACGCAAGCTCAAGACGTAGCAACTATATCTCCACTGGTCCCCAAACCCAAAATGCTGCCTCGTTCCCGTAAAACCAAGCGGCCCACACATATTTAAGGCATCGACTCGAAACCGTTTACTATGACGTGGCCCCGCATGCCGTCGTACTCCTACAAACCCTACCGCCGCACTCAACAACAGTTTTCTTGAAGAGGACGAGGGAGAAGCCAATTTGTAGTGGAGGCGCTTTAAAAAAGGATATGTAGTGGAGACCCCTACCCTAGGGTGCCCTAGGTAGCTGTTGCATGCATCATTGTTTTCTCTTTTCTTTATGCTCTTGCACCCTCGAGTGAAATGATGGTTGGTTCGTCCATCCAGCTTAATGCGGGAAGGCTGGGGCTTTGTGATTTGACCCCTCATCGCTCATTTTCTACTACTGTGGCGCTACGATCGGGGTGCCTCCAATTCCAACCGCTGCTCCGAACTGTAATTTGGTGCATCGCACGTGGAACAAGACGGTGGATGAGCCACATGTCGGCCAAAGGGGTCCTATTAAGTGTGTCGCCATTTCGTGTGCGGACTGACCCTGCTTGAGTTGCTACGCCAACACGACAGGAGCAGCCTACCACTTGGTTTTGCACCTTGGTGTATCCCGACTATATTGATCTAAAAAGATACATTCTGAACTACCCTCTCCATCTCAGTTTTTTTAGGCGTCTCAGTTTGTAGGGCCTGCACGTAGTTCTAGGTCATCCATTTGACTAACTAAATATGAGTTACTATGTCACAAAAAGTATATCATTGGATTCTTAAGCGGATGTAGTTGTATTTAAAAGTCGAGGGAGGGGCTTTTCCTGCGCAGTAGGAAGGGCAGTTCCGCCTAGTCGGTTCGACAGAGACACAAGAAGATGAGGGAGTAGGCTGCTGCAAATGTAGGGCTGTGTGATTTGATAGTGAGTTACTGCTGGACAGGTGGGGACCCGTGATTTGACTTGCCATTATCATTTTAACTGCGGCACTATGACCGGCGTGAGTCTCCCGATTCCTTACCACGTCCATACAGGGGTGTCTCCCAATGCTCCACCATGTAGTAGAGGCTGGCTCTTGCATGAGGGCCCACTTGTCCACTTTTTCCTTGCCTCTCTTTCCTCCACATATGCAAAAATGACATGTAAAGCGCACTGTTGTACTTACTTGCTCCTACAGGTGCTAAGCTTGCCACATAGGCATAAAGTCTGATGTGGCAAGTTAATCAAGAAGAGAGAGACTAGTTTGGTGACCCAAAGAAGAAACGGTGCTAAGCACGTGTACCTAGGTGAAAAGACAATTTTGAGTCTATAGCTAATTAAATGAAGCAAGCTTAGCAGCACAATTTCATTGGAAGAGATCACTCCTTGGCAAATGCAATAAATACTAGTACTCCCTGTGTCCCATAATATAAGAATGTTTTTGGCACTACACTAGTGTCAAAAACGTTCTTATATTATGGGATGGAGGGAGTACGAAGAAAGAGATAGAGAGGAGTAAAAAATACACTTATATCCAACCTTGTTGTAGTATGAGTGACTAAGCGATGACTATGTATGACATGCCAACATCAGAAAGCCTAACACACCGTGTTAAATCTCCAAGGGCGTGACCGCGCAAGCGACGCGACGGTCGTGGTAGGTGTGACCATGATTTGGGCTGCTGGCAGCCCTTGGATCTGAGATCAAATGGTCGCATGCTAAGTTGCTGAAAATTTGCAGAATAACCCTCCAGGACAGGATATTCACCCATAGGTCTAGAATCACGCCATGCAACCGTTCGATCTCAGATCCAAGGGCTCTCGGAAGCCCGTATCATGGGAGAATGGAAAGCTACTACCCTGCCGTTCGCATGCTGGCAGTTCGCTCCTACTCGTCCCCGCACGTCCTTTAATACTACGGCGGTTCGCTCCTAGTCGTCCCGTCCATTCACATTACGGCAATTCCACTAATCCTAACCCTCCTCCCAAATCCATGGCGTCCCAAATCTCCACGATCGGCAGTGAGTACAAGGTTAGAACCATCACCGAGTTCGACGTCATCTACACCCGTTCTTCCGCGATGGTGGAAGGATGCCTTTCTCGCTTCAGACGCATGTTCGAAAACTCAGATGATGAGTGGGTCACTGGGCTAGATGTTGAGTACACCACAGTCCTGGGACGAGAGAAGGATCTAAAGGACGAAGAGAGGAAGAAGCCCGCCATGATCCAGGTTTGCGTACATAATGTTTGCTTGGTCTACCACATATGCCATGCCGATGTTCAGTGCCAGGATTTTAAGAACTTCCTCAAGGACAAAATAGTGAAATTCGTTACTGTAGACTATAAGAACGACAAAGAAGTCCTGGGTCAGATAGGCCACGTTGTAGGCAACTCCTTCGACCTCCAGAAAAATCGGCTGATGCCCTCTCGTTAGCCTTCAATGCTGACCCTGGCAGGAGCCATGGTTCATCCTTCGTACCGTAAATTGGAGAAACCTCATTACACATTTCATCGTCATGCATGGCAGCGGAATGTACTAGATATAGACCACATCCACTACGCTGCCATGGATGGCTACCTTTGTTTCAATATCTACAAGGGATGGATGAAGAGCAACAGCCAAGTGTGCGGTTCAAGCAAAGAAGTATCGACCAGGAGGAAGAGGGACAAGGACGAAGTCGAGGACGTGGACGAGGACTCCGAGTAAGGTGGCAGTGTCGTTGCTCATGGTGGTTCTAAACTTCTAATGCAGTATCTACCGGATTAGTTGCATAGTTTAATTTCAAGTGTGCTTAGTTTAATTTGAGGATTGTGTTGGGCTGAGCCCCCAGCAGAACTATGTTATGTTTCTTCTTGTTACTTTAACTCTTCGGTATGTACTTACTACTAGTATTTCTATAATAGAATTTAGCATCCCAATTAAGCACGTACTAGCTTTTTTAATAGTACTATATGCATAATTTGGCAACGAGCGCTCTCTATATGTACCACCTTTTTTTTAATTTCAATTTTTGCTCCATGGAGCAATCCATCGATAGTACTACTATACAAAAGTATAATTTTTTTAAAAGGCTAGAGTACTGTTCATCACATATATAGCCAGTTAAATTCTCAACCTAGAACGACATGAATGCCATGTAGTAAACCGATAAGGAGGAAGTATAGTAGAAATGAGGTGATTTTACCGAGCGATCGGCGGGGGAGCATGGCCTGTCATGCAGTCCCTCGTGTCATGATGTACCAAGGCAATGCATGTGTCCCTCTTGAGGAAGAAGCAATACTACGTGATTTGAGATGATGGCGAACCGAAGTGTGAAATAATGGTTGGTTCGTCCATCTGGGAAGGTGCGGCATTGTGATTTGACGTTTCATTGCTCATTACTACTACTGGGCCGGTACGAGTAGGGTGCGTCCCCCCTGCTATTCTGCACTGTTATTTGGTTCTTGACACGTCGACCCGGTTGCTATATGTCCCACATGTCGGCAACAGGAAGTACAAAATTCATGAAAGGGAGCATCGACGGAGGAGTATACTACAGAATTCATGGAAGGGAGCGACTTAGTTTTGGAAAAATCTGTTTTTACAGAGTACGTACCCACTAGGGTTTATAGGGCTCATCTAAAAAACATTCGTTTTTCCGTTTGATAAGTCTCAATTCTACTATACTAGTAGTAGTACCATTACATGTTGGATTTCGAGGTGCGTTAGATCACCTAACGTAAGCAGTGTCAAGAGGAAACTAACCAATGCATGTACAAGTTCATGGAAATTTAGTGGTCATTCATGCATTCATTATAATTAATGCCTCGGTAAAGATAACTTCTAGAGAAAAATGAGCGTACTAATTACTTGTGCAAACTACGAAATTAATTCGACCACTCACCGTCTACCTTGGTTGGAGAGATTTTGAAATTGAGCCATAAACTGGAAAGGATGGAGTAGTAACTTTTGTCTCGATTACTATTCTGGCCTTGTATAGATGCAAAATGTATTTTTTTATAATGGCCTTGTATAAGTAAATGGAGGGAGTACTAACCAAGGTACATAGTAGGGACGAGAAGTAAATGGAGGGAGTAGTAAAATTTTCTCCTCGTGCTGCGAGCCACCGCGCGCGTGGGCGAGGGAGCAGGCATAAAGGCGTACAGTAGTAGTAGTAGTAGTAGTAGTACTCGTAAGCAAGCTTCACCTCATCCTGCGAGCCACCGCGCCCATGGGCGGCGGAGACGGCGTACTAAGCAAGCTTCTCCTCGTTCTGCGAGTTGATGGGACACATCAAAAGTACTCCAGTGTATAGAGCCTTGCCTCTAAGGTAGGCCCCACATGGTTTGCCTCTTTTTTTAACATAACACATCAAGTCGCAATTTGTTTTTTCACCCGTGGTAGACGATCCTCCCTCCATCAAGTCGACAACCAGTACATGTGTCAAATTACCACGTGGGCTGCCTTTTTCGTACAGAAATGAGCTCCACCGTGTACCCGCGCGGGTGTGGTTGGGAAAGAGACGGGAGTACGTGCGTCGTGCGTGCACCTCTTCTCTTCGTGCATGTCCCACACCTACGTGGGTGTGTGTGAGAGAGATACAAACCTAGACATAATGCGCCGTCCATCCCCATGCCTCCTCACAGTCCGACCACCAGTCACCACCACGCCCCACTCCTCCTCACCTTATCTCTCATCTTTCTCCCTCCATTTTTATATACAAGCGGCCACTATCAAAATTAAAATTTGCAGATATACAAGGCCACTAACACTAATCGATTCAATATTAATGATGTTTGCCTCATGGTACTAGGAAAGTAGGACATTAATTATCCCTTACATGCATGCGGGGGTTTGTAAAAATATGCATCTTGATGTTTCGTGCAATGCATGCACATCTTGCTAGTCCATGAAAACAACACATGGCCAAATTCCACGGCGAACAAGGGATTTGAATCTGTTGGGAGGGGCTGTTTGGATCTTGCCCGGGGTAGCCAAAATATTGGTGACCCTTTTGTCCACCGGTGCCTTTGCCACCGATGAACGAGGAATGGCTCGGGTGCTCATGCTGTCATGCATCCTCCAGCACACAGGTTGGAGACGAGCTCGCACGAGCTGTGTTTTTTTGTCCCACAACACTGCCCGAGGCGCTCGCAGACCGACCGGCGACCCGCAAATTATGCCATCCAACCGTAGCCGCATACATTATGACAGCAACTCAACCAACCGGACGAAATTCACGCAAACACATAGACAAACTGATATTTCATATAAACAACAACGGAAATCATATAAAATACCCGATTTTCATACAAACATGATGGATTTCATTACATTCAAATGAACTACGCGGTGCTAGTTCTGGACAGCACAGGTATATAATTCCTGGCCTAAATGGTCGCCCGCCAATCGATTTGTGTTCCTCATGTCCGATAGCACGATCACCGGACTGCCGGGAGCCTCGGAGGTATATGCTTCAGTGCAAAGGATGGCTCGCTTCCCAACTGCCCAACTGATATCATTGGCTGGTGCCGAAGATGATGGTGGCCGGCACCGGTTCGAGTTCATCTCGGCCACTACTTCGCCATGGCCGGCACCGGCTCGAGTTCATCCAAACATTCCCCTCTTCCGTGGAGCCCATGCGGGGTCGATGAAGGTCCTCGCAACAAAAGGATCCAGCAAGACACATGCTGTGTACGCCGGCGTCGCCTCCTTGGTGGCCTTCATGGGACCCAAGCGGCGGCGGCCTCCCGTGTTCTACTTCTCCTTGATGATGGCGGCGGATGCAGAGGCGCTGGCCACCGACTCGTCTCTCTCCGCACACCCAACTCCTGTTGCTGCTTGCATGGCGCGGCCACCGGCATGGGAGTCTCGGCCACAGAAATGGGAGACACGGTATGAGGCGGCGGCGTGGACGGCAGCAATGACGCCCGTGCGCCGCTCCTCGTCGAGCTGGCCTGGAGCGGCGAGTTGGTGAACCGCGCGCCGGCTTGGGGCGGTAACTGGCTCCGTCGGGCGAGGGGAGGGAGGTGGATCAGCGAGCTGCATTGCTCGTATCCGGTGGGCTACCCAGCCGGCTTGGATGCGGAATAACTACTCTTCGTAAGCCATTGTAAGAGTGGACAAAATGGTGGAGGAGATAGGGGACCGGCAGAGGTGTGCAATTCTTGGCCAGCGTTTGGCCTCGTTTAAATAGGAGATTAAATAGATGGCGGACAGGAGGAGCTCGGCCGGCGTTGCATTTAACGCCGGCCCAGTCATGAACGGACGTGTGTCCAGAGTGGGTTTCTCGGTTTCCACACGGGCGGGTTTCATGGAGGCGTTTGAATGCGGCACGGAGGCGTGTTCAGCGGGCGTGCCGCGAGTGGCGCCCTCGACTCTGACCTAGGACATTGCACCGTTCTTCCACTGACGTGTGGGCTCTTTGGGTGCATGGCCTGCATGTTAGTGACCCAACGCTGGCGGCGCACAGCAGAGGAACCTTTGGTGGGCCAGGGTGGTCAGAAACGGGCATTTCATAAACCGATGATTGTTCATTGAGTGTGACGTCATCTTTTTCATGTAGATAAGCATACTGTGTTGATAGCCCGTTCGATACGTTGTGATTCATAAAGACCGCTCCAAACATCAATGTTCTGCTTATCACAGATAGGATTGATTAATACCCGTAACAATCCATGTCCTTAACAAAGGGTGCATGCCTGTATAGGTTGAGCGTGTGTCTTGCGTCGTGTGCTGTGTGCATGCAGGCGGGCGAGTGTTACGTGTGTGCAAGGGTACGTTTCAGTGTTGCGTGCATGGGTGCGTACGTGCGTGTGTTCGTCAGTGCATGTGTACGTGTGAGTGTTGCACGCCAGCATGCGTGCGTGTGTACGTTATGTGTACGTGTCAGTGTTGCATGCCTGCATGCGTGTGTGCATGTGTACGTTCGGTGTGAGGCTACACGTCAGTCGACTAGCTTTTTCATCTCTGGTCATTAGATTTTCCAGCCGTTGGATACAAAATCAAGGGCCTCCAGTTTATCATCAAACTCCACCCCCCCTGAGCCGCCAGCCACCACCGGCCAAACCGCCAGCCCTCGCCGCCCGCGGCCGACCCGCCCTCCCCAAAACCACTCCCCACCGCCGGTCCGCCGCCACACCAGCCATCCCTCTAGCCCCCCCTCCCCCGTGCCAAGCTTTTTCTCCGGCGATCCCCGCCCAACCGCCCAATGAACGCCCCCGCAACCACCTGTGACTGCCAACCAGAGGTCTCACGGCTTCGAATACCCACCAACCACTAATTTATTACCATTTATGTCCTTCATATCCATGCTGACGGGTGGGCCCTATGGTAATGTGCGCTACTAAATGTGGACCATTTGAATGGTCAATTGATCGTGTTATCAACAAAGCACAGAGTTGTATGGTGAGCCAGTGACCATATGATCACCCTAAAATGTACTCCTATTTTATTAACACAGTACAGACTCAAACTACCATTTCTTTCTTTCATATAAGGGCTGGCAGGTGGGCCCCACGGTTATGCACCCCAATGGTGCAACACTAGTTGCACCGTGTGGAACATTTGATTGGTCAATTGATTGTGTCATCAACAAAATACGGAGTTCTACGGGTGAGCCAGTGACCGTATAATCATGATATGTATTTGTGTAACACGGTACAGACGCAAGGGCTTATATATACGCGCAAGCACTCACCTCTATAAGTGCACACACGCGAACCCTACCCCTATGAGCACCTTCGAGAGAGTGGGCCAGCATATATGTCTTGAGATTTTACGAAGGCACCATAGGTGCCTCGTAGTCGAGTGGAATGTCTCCTCCCACTGAATGTACATCGCGGAAAATACTGAAATTAACACAAGATAAATGCGAGCATCTGGACTTTAGCCTTGGTGGGCTCGAGAAACCACTATCCTCCTAACCATCCAACCACATGTTGGTTAGCACGACAAAATGTATGTGGTGACCGTGATGAGCTTATTCTGAAGTCCAGTGACCATATCATGCTTTCGCTCCAAATACAATGACCGTAAGTGTAGTCAACAAAATACGGAGCACGCATCAAATGCAAAGTCCGTTAGTGTCATCAACAAAATATGGAGACGTATCGTGAGCTAGATACCATTGTACTATTGTATATGCTTATTTTCTTAGTGGCCGATTGCATGTGTGGTGTGGCGGGCACATCATTTCTAGTTGTGGTGGGTCAACATGAAGACTCATGCGTCGGTTCCATCCTGCGCCACATATAGGTTGGACTGAGACATGTTATATGAAGACCCATGTGGAGGACTCAGTGTACAACACGAAGCTCCAAGAGTCGCCGAGGACTCTATCCCCACTGGTGATAAGCTGACTATATATTATTTGTAACCCTAGGCCCTTAGTATGTTATACAAGCTTGGGGGCTAGTACGTCGATAGTATACATACATGCACAATGCCTGGTATTCACGTGTACTTTGTACACACACCTATCACTAATATACACCACCAAGAGTAGGCTCTTTCTGCAACTGCAAGGGTCCGATCCGAACTAGGGTAAAACTTTGCATCGTATTACAATCCAGCCTAACAGCCAGGGATATCCTACCGAATGATATGATGAAATCATATCTTCCAACTACTAAGAGAGAGGTGTGTCGGGGGGCAATGTGTGCGAGAGAGGCCTAAAGATAAGGTACGTGCGGGAGACACGTAGGCACATATATGTGCGTATAGAGGGCTAGTAGAGACCATGCATGTGTATATATGCATGTGAGAGAAATAGTGTTTTCCAACTGAGATTAGTGAAAAGAGTGGTACAGACTAGTCATAAAGAGAGAGAGAGAGAGAGAGAAATAGAGAGCATGTTCGTGAGACACCCCGACACCCTGAGAGAGATTGTGAGCATGTGTGAAAGAGAAATGTCGATGCATATAAAGTGTGTGCTTATGCGTTAGATAGAGAGATATATAATGCGTTTGTGAGAACGGGGCGAGGCATAGTGCATCTGCGTGTAAAAGGCGGTTCTACTCATTAAATTAAAATATAAATGGCATTATTATTTTTGGATGAGATCATGAATTTTGCAAACTACGTATGGACGAAAATCGGTCTATCAGACACCCATACTCTATTGAATTCTAGCA
This sequence comes from Triticum dicoccoides, assembly GCF_002162155.2. Classification (NCBI taxonomy): domain Eukaryota; kingdom Viridiplantae; phylum Streptophyta; class Magnoliopsida; order Poales; family Poaceae; genus Triticum; species Triticum dicoccoides. Next base: position 315,844,239 of record NC_041387.1, on the reverse strand, counting down.
TGTGCATGTGTTTATTTCATATTATCGATCCATAGAGTGAGAGCGGTTAGAAATACAGGCAATGGATGCTTTTGCAATCATATATAAATATTAATTAGTGCACTCCATGTTGTTAGTGTGAAGCACTTTAGACATTTGTCACTTGCATGGATACATTCCGAATTGCTAGCTACGAAATAGAATACATGTCGAATTCAACATAAAGGGGGTTTCGAAGATTTGAATTCATAGGAAGTGCATTCATCTATTTGAACCCGAGATAATGGCATTTGCAAATCAGATGTAAAAGGGGGCATCAATCTTTGTCGTGAGTTTGAACATGCTATATATATCCATACGCATATCTAACTTGTTTTTTGTAACCAAGGAGATTATATCTGGAACCATGCATGAACTGAGGTAAGTTGCATATTTTTTAATATATACTCGTGTACAATGTATATTCAAATGTACCCCCTCCATTCCAAAATAATCGTAGCTTTAGGATTTTCAAGAGTAAAGATTTGTGAAGTTTGACAAATCCTAAAAGTTCAACTCAAGAGAACCAAAAACGTTAATGCTTCTGCTCCCAAATATTGAACGAAGTACCAAATAGGCCTCTAGTCACCCGAAACCGCGTGAGACTAATGTTTGGTGGTAGGAAATTACTGTCCTAACTCTGGCCCGTGTAGCCTATCGGCCCGATGTCCAAAGGTCTAAACCGGGGTAGGGTTGTAACTTCACCAAGACGCCAGTCTCAACCGCCTCCGAGAAGCATTCATACGCCGTGGGCGCCTAAACACCCATGCACTCAGCCAAAATCTATCCCGCCCACATTTGGGACACCTGACATGACTGTCCTACCCCCAACCCGCAATATGTCCGAAATTTTAGATGGGGGCAAAGTTTGTAACTTTCACCAAATTTCAAACAAGCACGTTTCAAACCGAAACATTTTTCCCCTTAGTTCCCCGCCTACCTCCGTTTCCCCATTCATACTTTGTGCGCGCGAAAACGCCCTCTCCACCAGCCGCGAAACCCCAGCCTCCTCCGTCCTTGACCCCATAGCGGCCAATCCACCGCCGCCCTCCTCCATCATGCCATAGCCGGTACACCGACATCATCGTCCAACGCAACCGCAACCACAACGCCCTCAAGGACTTAGCAGCTGAAGACGAGGCAGAGCTGCCTCCACGACACCGACGCCGACGTGCGCCGTACCAGAACCACTCCGACCACGCCGTCATGCGCCTCACTGCTGCGGCTCCACTGCCGCAACCGTCCACCGCACCGGAGCTGTTCCCGCTACGCCGTCGTTCGCCGCCTCGGATCTGCTTCCCCGCCGCCGACAGACGGCCACCGCACCACACTCAACAACTTGGCCATGGGTTCGTCCAAGGCTGCACCGTCCTCCACAACTTCTGGTTTCTGGCGAACAACAAGAAGATCATCGGAAAAACAGAAGGAGGACACAACACTGCCAGCAGAAAGAGGTACTCCTCTTCCCTTTTTCGTGCAAATCTTACGTCTCCGCTCTCACTGTATTCATCCCACGAAAGAAACTAGTTGAGCGCTTCTTACTGCATCTTCTTCGTGATACTAAATGCACAAGGTTTCCTCCCTTTTACTATTTCACCTTTGCTAGAGGTCAGTAGCCCGCCTGGATTTCAATTCAGGGTCAGTCGAACCGCAATTAAAAGAAGCAGCACCCGCTTAGGCACTCGGAGCACCTAGTCCGCCTGTTCCCCGGGGAAGCAGCGCATCGGTGTCTATCATAGGGGTGTGGAGCGTAGGAGCTGCTTGCGCCCGATCTGGAGGTCGGCGGGACTTGAATCTATTGCCAGGGGGTGGTGCCAAGCACGGCGGTGCGGTGAGGTCAAGGGGAGGGCGCAGGCAGGGGAGGAATACTGGGCCGGTGGTCACTGGCATTTCGAGGAAGATCGTCAACACTGACTGGCTGGAGGTAGATGAAGGCGATCTGCCCGTTCTTTGTATATCGGACGGTGCAGAAAAAATGGACTGACCGATTTGCTTTCAGTCGACTGTTATTTTCATAGTATCCTATAGTAATTTAGTGTGCCATGCATGTTATAGAGCTATCTTATGTCTCCCGTCATTTATTTCTCACCAACCTGCTATCTGCTACCTTTACACTTTACTAATTATGCACACACTTCACCCATACTCACACTATTGTTTTTTTATGCATGGGTATTTCAGACTCTGACACAGTGTTGGTGAATGCAGAAAAGAAAAGACAGAAGTTGCTCGAGTGTAATTCGAAGATAAGCACTAAGCATTTCAGTGCTCTAATGGGTGCAGTGTCAGCAGTTGGAGACAGTTAATGTAGCTCTGCAGTTGATGATCCCAACGCTGTCAAATGTGGTTGCATGTTGCATATGGTGTCTAGCTTGTATTGCTTCCAATTTGGTTAAATTGCATCTGCTTACTTTACACATTATACCTTTGATAATGACATGCCTTCCTATTTTTGATACATACTACTTATGTCTATTAACCATGTTCATACATAAAACTAATGCTCTTTTGTATCCCTCGTCAATCACTTATGATGAGATAGTCACCCGAGTGGGTTACTGTGAGACGCCCTACTCGTTTAAAGAGTGAAGTGTCATCCTCCCCACATGATTCTCAAGAAACAGCAAGGCTAAATAAAGATAGTCAACGTATCTCTCTAGTTGATCACCGCAATTCCCCCACACCACCATCGCAGGTGCTTGCTCTTACTTGGCAGTGTGATATGTGGTTTCATGTTGCATATGGTGTCTACCTTGTAATGCTTCTAATTAGGGTAAATTGCTTCTGCTTAGTTTACACACTATACCTGTGAATATGACATGCCTTCCTATTTTTAATACACACTACATCTATGTTTTAACCTTGTTCTTACATGAAACTACCTCTCTTCTGTATCCTGCATCAATCACTTATGATGAGTCACCTTTATTCGTTGCATATTGCATATTATTTCTAGCCTGTTGCCATGTATTGCTTCTAATTTGGTCAAATACATTTGTTAGGGCACCCTTTTAATTTGGCAGAGTGATATTGGTTTCATCTTTCATATGGTTTCTAGCTTGCATCGATTCTATCAAGTTCAAGCACCTTGTGCTTAGTTTACACTTTATACATCACACATGTCAATATGTCACGCTGTCCTGTTTTTCATACATATTCCATCCTCCTATCATGCAGCTGCCTTACATGAAAGTAGTGTTCATCAGTATCATGCATCAATGAGTTCTGAAGAGAAAATTTTATTCCTTTTTCTTGTGGGTTTGACTTGACAAGGTAAAATCAAGAAAGAGGAAGGAAAAGAGTAAGGAAGCTGATGATGATGGTCCTCTGCAGCAACGTAAATGGAGCATCTGTACCGATTCTCCTTGTACTGATAGTGCATTACAAGGTCCAAGTCTCCACTCCCCTACTCCACCATCCAAGGTGCTTGCTCTAACTTGGCAGTGTGATATCTGGTTGCATGTTGCATATGGTGTCTAGCTCGTATTGCTCCTCATTAGTGTAAACTGCATCTGCTTAGCTTACACATGATACATGTGAATATGACACGCTTTCCTATTTCTGGTACATACTATATTTGTCTATCACACCATATTCTTACATGAAACTACTCTTCTTGTGTATCCTGCATCAGTCACTTATGATGGGACACCTTTAAGTTGGCAGTGTGATATTGGTTTGCATCTTGAATATGATTTCTAGCATGTATTGCTTCTAGTTTGATGAACGCCACCTATGATGAGACAGTTTTAACTTGGCAGAGTGATATTGATTGCACCTTCCTTATGGTGTCTTGCAGTGTTTCTAATTTGTTGAAGTGCCTTCTGCTTAGTTACCACATCATAGGTGTGAATATGTCAAGCCGTTCATTTTTCCATACATATTCCATCCTCATATCATGATTTTGCCTTTCATCAGAGTAGTGTTTGTCAGTATCATGCATGAATGAGTTCTGAAGAGCGAATGATATTCCTTTTTCTTTTCGGTATGACCTCACAATGCAAAATCAATAAAGGTAAGGAAATTAGCAAGGCATTGGATGATGGTGGTCATTCCGAGCAACTGAAATGGAGGTTCTCTACAGATTCTACTCCGCCATCCTCCCAACAAGATTCGCAAGACAACGCAAGGCTAGATAGTCAACTTAGCTGTGTAGACGATGAGGACATCTCCCCTACTCCACCATCACAGGTGCTTGCTCTAACTTGGCACTATTATATGTGGTTGCATGTTGCGTATGATGTCTAGCTTGTATTGCTTCTAACTTTGTTGAATTGCATCTGCTTACTTTACACATAATGCCTGCGAATATGACATGTGTTCATGTTTCTACATCAGACTACTATTCTTGCATATCCCGCATCAGTCACTTATGATAAGGCACCTTTAAGTCACCACTGTGATATTGGTTTTGTCTTGCATATGATTTCTAGCATGTACTGCTTCTAATTTGTTGAAACGCCATACAGTTTGAACTTGGCAGAGTGATATTGGTTGCATCTTTCATATGGTGTCTAGCTTGCAGTGCTTCTAATTTGTTGAAATGCCTTCTACTTAGTTACCACATCATAGGTGTGAATATGTCACACCATCCTGTTTTTCATACATATTCCATCCTCGCATCATGTGTTTGCCTTTCATCCGAGTAGTGTTCGTTAGTATCATGCATGAATGAGTTCTAAAGAGTGAATTTTATTCCTTTTTCTTATCGGTTTGACTTCACAATGCAAACTCAAACAGGGGGTCTCTACAAATTCTACTCCGCCATCGTCCCAACAAGATTCGCAAAACAACACAAGGCTGGACAGTAAACGTAGCTGTGTAGATGATGAGCACATCTCCCCTACTCCACCATCACAGGTGCTTGCTCTAACTTGACACAATTATATGTGGTTGCATGTTGTGTATGATGTCTAGCTTGTATTGCTTCTAACTTGAATTGCATCTGCTTACTTTACACATAATGCAAGTGAATATGACACATGTTCCTGTTTCTACAACATACATGTACATGATGAGCACATCTCCCCTACTCCACCATCACAGGTGCTTGCTCTTACTTGGAACTGTTATATGTGGTTGCATTTTCCGTATGATGTCTAGTTTGTATTGCTTCTGATTATGTTGAATTGCATCTACGTAGCTTACAACTTATACCTACAACGATCACTTACCCATAAGACACATTTAACTTGGGATTGTGATGTAGGTTGCATCTTGCATTGTCTTCTAGCTTGTACTCCTTCTAATTTCTTGAAATGGCACTTACGACGAGACACTTTTTACCTGATAGAGTGATATTGGTTGCATGTTCATATGGTTCCTAGCTTTCATTTCTTTTAATTTTGTTGAAATGCCTTCCTCTTACTGTTTTTTCATACATATTCCATCCTCCTATTGTACGTGTGAATGTGAAACGCTGTCTTTTTTTGTATATATTCCATCCTCCTATCCTGCACTTGCCTTACATCAAAGTAGTGTTCGTCTGTATCATGCATCAACCAGTTATGCAGAGCTAATTTTATTCATCTTCTTGTGGTTTTGACTTCATAACGCAATATCAGAAAATAGGAAGGAAAAGAGTAAGTTAGGGGATGTTGGTGGTCCTCCGCACCGACGCAAACAGAGACTCTAGATTTACCACTACTACTGCTAATGAAGTTGAAGTCCCAAGTCTACATGATGAGTTCATCTCCCGTACTCCACCATCGCAGGTGCTTGCTCTAAGTTGACAGTGTGATAATTGGTTTCATGTTGCATATGTTGTCTAGCCTGTGTTTCTTCTATTTTGATTAAATTGCACCTGCTGAGTTTATACGTTATACATGTGCATATGACATGGCTTTCTGTGTCTAGAATACACTGCATCTATCTATCATACCATGTGCTTACATCGAAGTACTGTTGTTGTGTATCCCGCATCAGTCACTCATGATTGGACGCTTTTAACATGGCAGTTTGATAGTGGTTGCATCTTGCATTGATTTCTACGTTGTACTGCTTCTAATTTTTCGAATTGCCACTTATGACACGACAGTTTTAACTTGGCAGAGTAATATTGGTTGCATCTTTCATATGGTATCTAGCTTGCATTACTTCTATTTTCTTGAAAATCCTTCTGCTTAGTTTGCACATCGTAGCTGTGAATATGTCGTGCCATCCTGTTTTTCTTACATATTCCATCCTCATACGATTGTCTTACATCAAAGTATTGCTTGTCTGTATCATGCATCAATGAGTTATGAAGAGTGATTTTATTGTTTTGTGTTGTGGGTACAGCTTGACATGGCAAAGTCAAAAAAGAGCAAGGAAAATAATATAGTAGGGAGTGCTATCACTCGTCGGGTGAAACGGAAAAGGATCTGCCGTCGAGATTCTGCTGGTACTTATAGTGCACTAGAAGGTCCAAGTCCACCGGCTAAATCTACAAACACAGTATCACCTGCTCCACCAGCTGCAGCATCCGCTTCAACTTTACCAGCATCTCAACCAGTTACTCGTTTGTTTGCTTTGGAACTGGCCAGTTCCCAAGCTGCCTTCACACCGAACACTACTTCCGAAGCACTGCTGACACAACAGGACTTGGCAAGATCAGATGAACCTCATGAGCATCAACACCAAGACGGTACCTGACTGAGTCAAGTTGCAGTTGCATGCTCCTTTATATGTACCACTAACACTTTCCATATTCCTTGTTGAACTAGCACCACGGCGCAAGCGGAAACAAACATAAGGGATAATGCTTGACAGATTAACAAAATCTAAAGGAGGAAGAATGGAGATCCATTTTGAGGCAGGTTTAAAAAGGCCACGTGATGCTACAGAGTCAGCCAAGTTAGTATTAGAGGCAGCCGTTGTCGTTAGGTGTCATGCACGTATCCTCCCAACGTGGATCCAGTACAGGAATGAGAAAGACAATACCCAGTTTAACACCTTCCTTGACCATTTATCCGTAAGTAATGTTATTCATCGCAATTAGTAATATTGTCTTGCTCTGTCCCATACTTTCTAGCTTCCTCCTAATAAGACTCACATTCTTTTTTCAACGGATGAGGTTCAAGTTGGAACCGAAAGATGATGCAACTAAACTAGCGTGCACTCATGTTTTTCAGTCTGCTCTACGACAGTATCGGTAACACCTTAGAAAATCACACTTTGAAGGCAAGGCTAACAATGAAATCGCCCAAACATCTCCAGTGGAATATATTACACATGAAGACTGGACAACCCTCGTTAAACACTGGTCTGATCCAAAGTATCAGGTAGGATATATGTATTTGATCAGACCACATATTGAACTTGTATTTATGTATGTGCCTTACAAGTGTATCTTCTTCTAGGCTAACTATTTGAAGAACAAAACCAATCGTTCTAAAGTGAAATTCCAATAGACAACACGATCTCGTAGCTATATTGCACACTGCGAGGCTCTTGTAAATAGCTGCTACTTCCTTCCTTTTTTTGTGCCATATTATCGTATCTATATTGACTTGTTCCAAATAAAGAGGAAAGCCCGTGCGAACCAAAAAGAACCTGAACTGAATGCAGTGCAAATCTTCAAGGATTGCCACACCAGCAAGATAAGTCCTTACTCCTCCTGCCTTGAACTGATTGGTACTGTGATGTGTTCATTTAACTACTTGGTTTGCAGCCAATGTCAGTTACTCTGTTCACTTTTATACATAGTTGTCTTAACGTATCATTTCACCTTATATGGTTTAAAAGAGATGAAGGATATTCTTTTGGTCTTGATCTATAATCTAGTTGTTATGTTCACGTGCGCACACAATGATAAAATAGCCTGTTTGTTTTATATCTGTTTTCCCATGATATGAATGATGTCATACTATGTTCATCCTACTTTAAACCATGTCTCTTTATCCTTAGATGTCAACGATTGTGAGGAAATAGACAATACAGTAGGCATGCTACATGGACATATGTTCCGAAAGTGATTTTATTATGTAGTTGGTACTACAATACATGCTAATGTATTACAGTACTTGACCAAAATAAGTTATGTATAAACATTTAACCTACTTTGTTTGTTTTTGTCTCATTAGTAACTTATCTGGTAACAAGTTCAAACTTTCAGGAAGCTATGGAACAAATGATTGAACAGCCACAACCATCTGAAGGTGACGAGGCTACTACAGGCACAATGACACCTCTTTCTACAGTGCGTCAGTATCTCTCCACTAACAGTGCAAAAAGCACCTTCCTGCGTAATTCTGGGTTGGTTGTCAAGGTAACCTCATCCAAATCACATACTGAACAAAATCTTCCTGCTAGACAGAGTGATATATCTGTGCTCCAGACACAAGTCCAATCCCTGATGGACGTTGTTTCGGAAACAAGAATAATGGTTGAGAAATGTCATCAAGATATGAATGGTTTTGGAACCAGACTATCAGACATTCGCTTCATTGTTCAAGAGCAACGGCAGAAAAAAGGTGGAGATCGTGCTGCTCCATCAGATTCTACAGCCTAAAACATTAGCACTCAGGTCAAATGATCTGTGATTCTATACATTTGATGGTGCTTTTATCTAGAAGGACTATACACTTTATGCCAACAGGCCTTTTGTTGTATGGTTGGAATTTATTTTGTTGTGATACAACATTTATGATGCTGCCACAGGCTGCAGTAATTACGACGATATTTTTGTATAGTGTAGGTTTATCTTAGTAATGTATTCGGCCGAAGGCTTCGTAGGAGCCCAACATGCCAACATTCGTCGGGCCCATTCCAAGTGGGCTAAAAACGATTCTGGGCCGAAATTGGCATGTAGCCCACTAAAAATATCTAGGCCTAAATCAGCAATAAGCTTTCATATTTTTCTGGTAGGCCTGTGCCCATAGTGGGCCTTTAACAGGCCTAAACATAATTTGGTCCCTCAGTAAAAAATAGGCCGTTTACAGGTGTAAATATCTCGAGCCCATAAAAAACATGGGCCTTTAATAGACCAAAAGTGAGATTGGGCCCTGATAGTGCCAAATAACCCACTAGACTTAGCAGGCCGAAATGGTGGCCCATTTACGATGTGGATCTTTGACAGGCCGAAATTCGGACGGGCCGTAAATGCGCTGACCTAATACACGGGCCTTTAACAGGCCGGAACTTCGGTCGGGCTAGATTATCGTCATTTTTATATGGGCCGTTAATGGGCCCGATATGACATTGGGCCACATATGGCCCATGGTTTACGTCCGGCTTTAACAGGCCGAAAATGACAACAGGCCAAAAGTGGCCCAAATCTATAGTGGGCCTCTATGAGGCCGAATGTCAAACATGGCCGAATATGACCCAAATCCTTCACGATCGTTTATGGGCTGAAAGTTTTGATGGCCTGTAAATGAGCCCAAATGAAGCCGGATTTTTAACAGGCCGGAAATACACCGGGCCATAATTCAGCCCAATTACTTAGCGGACTGTTAACGGGCCAGAAGTGACCATGGGCCGCGTTGATGACAAGTTTAGGACAGGTCATTGACGGGCCGATTTGACAGAGAATGTTGGGCCTTTAGCTGGGCCGGCCCATTATGGTCTGTAGAATCTTGTGGGCCTTTAGCTGGGCCGACCCATTGTGGTCGGCAAAATCTTGTGGGCCTTTAGCTGGGCCGGCCCATTATGGTCTGCAAAATCGTGTGGGTCTTTAGCTAGGCCGGCCCATTATGGTCTGCTAAATTTTGTGAGCCTTTAGCTGGGCCGACCCATTATGGTATGCTAAATCTTATGGGCCTTCGGTTGGGCTGGCCCATTTAAACTTTGTGGGCCACTTTTGGGCCGGTCCACGTGTCAACATATCATAGGCCCATCTCGCTTGTTGGATGAGTGACACCTGTGCCAACGGGGAGCTGATGCGTGGATCCGTCAGCCAATGAGAATTTGACACGTGGAAAATAGGCATTGGTCGTGGCTGTTAACGGGTTATCGGATCCAAAATCCGTCCCGATAGCTTAACAACGTTCCGTTACAATGGCTGCCACGTGTCGGTCACCCTTGACGAAAGCACTTTTGTGACGCGCTATTTATCGTCATGGAAGTGGACACTTCCGTAATGATAATTTTGGTAATGTCATGGAACACTTCTACGACATCACAAGTATGACTATCTTGATTCTGTCATAAAATCATCATGGATGTACATGCATGACAAAAAACGCGACCTACTGTGATAAACACGTATCATCAGGGAAGTGTATTTTTTTTGTAGTGTGACGGGCCAAATTGGCACATCTCGTATGGGCCGTGGGCTTAAATGGACCTGAAACAAGTAGGCCTTATATGGGCCGGCCTGCTAATTTTTACTGGGCCGGCCTTTTTCACCAGAATGGGCCACTATTGGACCGCGCCATGTGTCGACCTATCATAGGCGCCTCCTATCCAATGAGTGGATGACATCTATCCCAACAGTGAGCCGACACGTGTTTACTCCAGCCAATGATGATTTTACACGTGGAAAATCCCCATTGGTCAGGGCTGTTAACGGGTTATCGGATCCAAAACTAGACCCGATATCTTAACGGCGTTTCGTTACGGTGGATGCCACATGTCGGTCACCCTTGACGAAAGCACTTCTGTGACGCGCGATTTATCGTCATGGAAGTGGACACTTCCGTGATGATAATTTTGGTAATGTCATGGAACACTTCTATGACAGCACAGGTATGACTATCTTGATTCTGTCATTAAATCGTCATGGATGTACATGCATGACAGAAAATGCAACCTACTTGACAAACACGTATCATCAAGGAAGTGTATTTTTTTGTAGTGCCTGCTGCTTGCCTCCTTTGCACCAAAGAGGAAACTTGTATGCTGCGCCCACTGGCGCCCGCCTGGCATTGGTCATCGTGGCTCACGTTAGCTGAGCCTCGTGAGGTGCACCTTGCATAGAAGTCTCCGCTCCTCGGGAGCCAGCCTTAGGAGGCTAATCCCCTTGGAGGTCTTGGCATTGCCTGCCTCGCGAGGCTTGGCCCCTCATGATGGTCTTGAGTTGTTGATGCTGAAGCTGGGCCGTACCAAGCCGTCGATGGAGCCACCCAGTGGGCCGCAGGCAGGCAAGTCTGGGTACCCCCGTATCCAGAATGCCGACAGTAGCACCTGGGCCCAAGCCACGCTCGGACTTGGATTCTAGGCGAACCAAAGGGCAAGTGCGGAGCACCACGGGCTCTAACCACCTGCGGCCTTGAACGACATGTGGCAATTGATGGGACGTGGGCGTCTCCACTTCCCCATGCTACCTCAGCAACCGTCCGCAGCTGACAAAAGGGGGCTGATACTTGCTGCTGAGCCTTCATTGCCTTCCTCCCGTCTTGCTTCAGATCCCCTTCTCTCCACGCAGGAAAAATCCTCAAGATCTTTCGATCCTCCTCACCAAGCTCTTGCCCGATGGCCGCCGAGAGAGCCAAAGCTCCATCCCTGGCTGCCGGCCCCGCCTGGTTCAAGCCGGCGCTGATCACACCCTCCGTCACCAAGGACAAGCTCTAGGCTACCCTTCTCCTGACGGCGAGGGATGATAGCGAATGGGTGAAGACGGCGCTCCGGGTCGCCTTGGTCAGGCCAGAGCCCGCGAACAGTACCTTTTATCCCTTCTTCCTGCACAACGTCTGCTCCGGGCTGCTTCCTCCCTTCTCCCGCTTCTTCTACGCCGTTCTCTACCATTACGGCCTCCACGCGCTCCACATTCATCCCAACTTTGTCCTCCATTTGTCCATCTTCGCCTTCTACTATGAGGAGTTCGTGGGAGTGATGCCCTCCATCGCAGTGCTCCGCCACTTCTTCTACCTCCGCGTGAACAACCACCAGCCCATTGGGTGTGCTGGCTTCGTTGCGGCCCATGGTAGCAACACAATTTCCCGCGCTGGGAAGAAGGAGGAGGACGTCCGGAACAAATGGGTCCTCATGGACGCCAAGTTCTCCCATGACCTGCTAGATCTGCCGACCAAGCTCCCGACCACTAAGAAAGGGTGGTCTTCCGACAAGATCACCGACCCCCAGTTGAGGCCGCTGATGAAGAAGATGGAGGCCGACCTAAAGGCCGAGAAGCTGACGGGGGCCATGATTATCAAGGAGTTCCTGACGCAGCGCCTGGCGCTACTCCAGGAGTGCTCCCGCCCCTTGTGGAAGCTTGGAGCTGCCGAAGACAAGATCCGGTTGCGCCGAGACAGTCTGTCTGAGGAGGACTTGAGCAAGGTCCTGCTTTCTTGACCGGAAAGGACCCGAGCGGCCCTCCAGATGATTGCCTCCCGCTATACCGCTGAGAAGATGGGGAGAAGATGGCCACCGCCATACCTGCCTTCAACGAGCGTGGGCCCGTGTCGACGGGGCCTCCCCCGCTGGCCGCCTCCTTGGTGGACCTGTCCTCCGGCAACCCTTCCTCCGAAGCCACCGAGGAGGAGGAGGGGGAGGGGGAATCCTATGCCTCGAGGCAGAGAGACCTCCTCCGCAGCTTCTCTGACGATGACGAGGGCGCGCATCCAGTCATGGAGTTGGCTCGCCATGCCGGGGTCACCAGGAGATTAGGGGTAGTCTCCTCGAAGAAGCTGAAGCGGGCGGCCGTGAGGAGGGGCAGGTCGGTGCTGGTTCCCCCAGGCAGCACTCCTTCTTCGCCGTCACCATCCCGCGCGCCACCGAACGCGTGCTCACCTACTCCCAAGAGTGCAACACCAGTCGCGCCCACGAAGCCCGCGCTGATGAGCCTGAAGAGGAGCTACGTCGCCTCAGACCAGTAAGTGTTCTTTCTTGGCCTCGCTCCTGAATCTCATTGCAATGCTTAGTATCTTCGTTTGATGTCAGGCCGCAGTCATCAGCAAAGAAGAAGAAGGAGGGCGCTGAGGCCGCCATGGTCGAGCATGTCGCGGCGGCTGTCGTGGCTTCAGCACAATGGGGCGCAGCGGCTCCTACGGCTCCAGTAGCGGCACCGTATTCTCAGAGCTTGGAGGCCCAGCCTCGGGAGTAGTTGGTAGGGCTGACCCTGGTGGCACCCATCCCCGACACGACTGCGGAGGTCGCAAGGCCTCCGGAGCCCCTTGTTCTCCCTGCTGTCGCAGCTCCACCAGTCTTGGCACCAGGAGCGCCTCCTCTTCCACCTACCACGCCATCAGGCCATGGTGCTTCTGCCGCCTCCGGGGCCCTAGAGGAGGCCCGATCCGCACTGGACCAGCTCCGGGGTGATCTTCGAGGTCCAGACCGATGAGCGGTGTCGGGGAGCCTAGAGTTGTTCTAGGGGTGGCTCCTTGCCGATGCGTCTGTCCGGGTGGCCTGGAGTCAAGCCGCGGTATCCGTGGAGGAGGCCTGGAAGGTGGCCAGCATAGCCGCTGCCGAGCGTGACCTGGCGCTGAAGGAGATCAAGGACGCCAAGGAGCGGTGCTATGCAGCGGAGGCTGAACTGAAGGCCCTCCAGGATTAGCAGGCCGCCTAGGCCAGTCAGCTCCAGGAGCGAGAGGAGAAGCTGAAGGCCCAGGAGGCTGCGGTTGTTGATAGCGACGACGAGCTAAAGCAGGCAGCCGAGGAATAGGCCACGGAGAACAACCACCTGAACAAGTTGAAGGAGGAGGCGGAAGCAGCCCAGGCGTCCCTTGCCGAGGCCAACAGGATGGCCACCATGGAGCGCAGCACCTTCGCCTCCCTCGAGGCAAGGTTCTGGAATGCTCGGCAGGAACTCTTTGGGAGCGATCCCCAGGGGATAGTGGTGGCTCCGAAGGGTAGCCCTGCCGCTCTGCTCCCTAAGCTCGTCGAGGTGCTCGAGGACGTTGTTGCCGTGTTTGGCTCCATGGTGGAAGGTGAAGCTCGCATACACTCTTCCTCTGCCTTGACATGCGCCTTCAGCCATCTCTATCTCCGGGATGCAAGCCTCGACTTTGTCGCCTTGCTCGAGCCCATGGACCCCGACTCCTGCAACACTGCTGCTGGCGTCGTGAAGGGTGTGGGGGAGGCCCTGCTTGTCAAGTTCATCACCGTTGGCCCCGCGGCTAGAGCCGAGGGCAAGGGCAACGGCGACATCGTCGATGACGAGACTCCACCGGCGGGCGACGGCGACGGCCAAAGCTGAAGAGGTGACGCGGCGGTGGTGCTCCTTCCTATTTTTAGTCTGCAATATGTAGCATGCCTCGTGGAGGCATTTAAACTGATCCTTGGAACAATGTGTTTTGTAATAATTAGTTTATGGTTCTGCGACTTCTTATTCCATTTGCTTTATTATTCTGCGTCAGCAGGGCCCGACCCCGCGCATACCTTAGCCCCCGCTGGGTCGTCTGAATTGCCAGGACGAGGCCAGCGGGTGAGGGCTATGTGGCTAGTTAGGATCCTGAGACACGATGCTCAGGAGTCCCCCTTGACGTGCGAACAGCTTGGGAAAGGAGGTGCGTGGGCAAGCCTTGCGTTCTTTGTCAGCAGGGCCCGACCCTGCGCATACCTTAGCCGTCGTTGGGTCATCTGGACCACCATGAAGAGACCAAGGGGTGAGGGGCTACGCAGCCAGTTAGGCTCCTGAGACGAGATGCTTAGGAGTCCCCCTTGACGTACGAACGACTTGGGAAGGGAGGGACAAGAGTTAGGCCTTGGTGTTCTGCTTCGGCACGGCCCGGCGCCATGCATACCTCAGCCGCCGTTGGGTCATCTGGATCACCAGGACAAGACCAAGGGGTGAGGGGCTATGCGGCCAGTTAGGCTCCTGAGACGCGATGCTCAGGCGTCCCCCTTGACGTACGAATAGACCATCATACCTTTCCTCACTGGGCTCTCACTCGAGAGGGGCGCGCGAAGACCCGGTCCATGGGACCTGGCAGGGTGGCGTACGCCAGGCATGACCTGACCATAGCCCCCGTACCCAGCCCCCTTGCGCTACCCTCCCAAGCGAGAGCAGCGCGGTGAGGCTAAGAACTGAGCCTGGAGGCTCCCTGAGGTTGCTGCAGCTGCGAGGCTACCCTCAGTTGTTTATCACCAGCGCGGAGAATGGCGCTTCAGCACTTGCATGGGCATAGCCGCTCCTCGGTGAGAGCCCAGTGAGGCTACCCTCAGTTGTTTATCACCAGCGTGGAGCATGGTGCTTCCACTGGTGCGTGGGAGGGGGCTCCCTCTAAGGAGAGCCCCCGGGGCGTGCACAGCCCTGCCCTGACATGTGGCTTGCACGGCAGGGCTGGAGGAGGTGTGTATGGGCACTCGTGAGCCAGCGCGGGACTCATGAGGCCCTACCTCAAGGCAGGTTGCACCTGAATTTGATCGGGAACACTTCTGTCAGTCTTGCAAGATGGTTAGGCAACCTTCACCGAATGAGTCTCCTGAGGTTATTGCATGAGAAGGACAAACACCAATGACCCCAGGAGGTGACGTGAACGGGGCCATCCTGGCAGGCAGAGCTCAGCCGTTGGGTTTATCAACGCTGCAGGGACCGACCCGAGCACAGACCCCGTGCCTAGTCTTCTCATGCAAAGGTCCTGAAGAAGAACAACCGGCACGCGGCTCCAGTGGTGGCGAGGCACCAGGTCGAGCGCCCTCACTCATCCGCCCGCGATTAGCTCATGCGAGAACAAGGCACCAAGGGCAATGGGAGGTGACATACACGAGAGCTGGCCCGTGAGCCAGAGCTCAGCATCTTGGGTTTAGCGATGCTGCAGGGACGGAACCGAGCACAGACATTGTGCCAATCCTTAATCATGAGGCAGTCGTGGGTGGGCTTGCAAGGGCGCGAGATGTTCTTGGTGAAGAAATGTCAGTCATGCAGTTAATAATTTCAAGGCAACTCATAAAGGACGGTAAACTAGCTCTGGTAGACGCAAAAGGGATACATGTCGCAGGGTTGGACCCACGTTACTTGGGAACAATGCAGCCCGAGGGGCGCCCCCAACCGAATGAACTAAAATATGTCACCTGGCACCCTTGCTGAAGGGATGTCGGGGTAGCAGAAGATGCACCCTGTTGAAGTCGCTCCTCATGAGCCGCTTTGGCTCTGAGCCTCGGGAGGCTCCGGGGGCCTGGAGGGCTCCTGAGGATCCAGCTCCATCTCCACCAGGATCGCCTGGTGCCTAGCCTGCCGAGACGCTAGAATGCCCCGCATGCGGTGCTGAAATGCAATAGCCGTGCTCGGCATGCCGAAGGGCATGCGAACATAGCTGTGCGGGGGACCCTCGCATCGGTCGCCACAGGACAGCCAGAAAAGCTGCAGAGACGCGGCTCTGTTGAGCCTTGGGATGTTGATGCAGATGGTGAACTCCTTACCCTCTCCAGGGCAAGGAACCGCGCCTGGTGGTGGGCGGCGATCGCCCTGCAGAACCCTTGCTTCCCAAATCTCCTTAACTGCCTTGCTGATGAATTCCTGAGTACCTGGCGCCCCACGCCCTATGCCTTCTCCAGGGAAGCATGCATCGAAGCATGCCTCCACATGGTGCCCGAGCGCCTCCATCATGACGTCGTCTTGGTCTAAGGCCCTCTAGAGGAGAGCCCTCGAGCCCAGCCTGAGAGGGGTGCCGGGTGCACCTTCCTATGCGATAGCTGAGGGCGGCCCA
The DNA here is from genome assembly GCF_002162155.2 of Triticum dicoccoides. Lineage (NCBI taxonomy): Eukaryota > Viridiplantae > Streptophyta > Magnoliopsida > Poales > Poaceae > Triticum > Triticum dicoccoides. The sequence goes on along the minus strand of NC_041387.1, from coordinate 315,827,713 downwards.
TCCAGGGACGCGAGGCTCAACATGGCACTGTCAGTTGATGCTTCCTCATGAGATCCCTGGCCCAGATGCAGCTTCTTCATCTTGGGGGCAACCTCAGGAGGGAGGACATCGCCCTCGTCTTCACGGTTCTCGATTGCTGCAGCTTGGTAGGCGCGCTCAAGAGGGCACACCGCGTCCTTTTCCTCCCAGGCGACCGTGATGATGCCGCCGCTCCGTAGCATCTTGAGGACATTGTAGCTGTGGTGTGTCGCCGCCACGAATTTGGCTAGTGCTGGGAACCCGAGGATGGCATTGTATGGCAGACGAATATCAGTGATGTCGAAGTCGAAGAGCTCGATGTGGTAGTTGTCGCGCTTGCCGAAGGTGACAGGGGGCGAACTTGCCCTAACGGATGAGTGGAGTCGTCGGTCACTCCTCACAAGGGCTTGGTAGGCTGAAGCTGGTGGTATGGCACTTGGAGCCTGTTGAACATCTGGACATAGAGAACATTGAGCCCTGCTCCGCCATCAATGAGGGTCTTGGTGATGACCACGTTGCTGATGACGGGCGAGCAGAGCATTAGGAGTACGCTGGCAGTGGCCGCGCACTTGAGCTGGTCGGAGGAGTTGAAGGTGATGGCGTATTTGGACCACATAAGCGGGCATTGTTGGTGTCAAATCCGGCATATATCATAGTAGGTTTCCTAAGCTAGGCGTCTTGGAGCGATGGTAACATGGACACGGATTTTACCCAGGTTCGGGCCCTCTTGATGGAGGTAAAACCCTATGTCCTGCTTTTGATTGTATTCATATGGGGATAGTACAGAGTACGTGTATCTCCCACGAGATTGTAGTGATGAATATGAGATTGTCTATTGACTAGCCTGGCCCCGGTTTATATAAGACACCGGAGGCCTAGGGTTTAGGAGAGTCCTTGTCTTGAGCGCCAAGTCTTGTGGAGTCTTCCTTGTATGCGGCAGGGGTTGTCCGAACTAGCCCAAGAGTATACGGCCATGGAGGTCCTCGGCCCAATCCAACTGATTGGGAGACGATGTGGTGAGTACCCCCTAGTCCAGGACAATGTCAGTAGCCCCCTGAACCGGTCTTCAAGTTGGGGACGCTCCTCAATTCTTCCGAACTTTTCTTCACCTTCGATCGTTGGTCTTGAAAACTGGTTCAACAAATCTTCTCGTCTTTGATCTTGAGGATCGCCGAGGTGTATCTGAAGAGTTTACACATCGGGTATCCGAGGAGCCCCTTCAAGTTTTCGACCTTTATCAATGCCTTGTTATTTTTATGCCGCACCTCGGGTTTGGAGTTGTTCCCGAGAGGCAATGTCCTCTTGCGTCCGAGCTCCAACGCCGGACTGCATTCGAGGTATCTTTAGCAGCCAAGCACCAACTCTGGACTGCTTCCGAGCTCCAACTCCGGAATGTATCCGAGCTCCAACGCTAGACTATGCCTGAGCTCCAATGTCGGACTATGTCCAAGCTTCAACGCCGGACAGTATCTGAGCTCCAACGTCGGACTATGTCCAAGCTCCAACGCCGACCTATATTCGAGGTGTCATAGATCACCTTGGTTCAAAAAAGTTGAAGGAGTTTAGCCAATCTTAATGCCGAAAATGCCCTCGAGGTGCGTGTTGGCCTAATATCCGGGATGCACCTGAAGGAAAATATCAAACCGCTGACCCTAGTAGCCCCTGAGACTTAGGTCGATTCATAAAATCAGCCTGAGGATCAATTCCCAGCTCGGCAGCATACCTAGGGATAGAAACACGGTGTGCAAAGTCCTCGAGACTCAGGTTGGATGCGCCGACCAACCTGAGGATAATAATCTCCTCAAAAAGTACATTGCACTTTAAACTTTCTGCATTGGATTGTCAATGCAGTAGCCCCCGAGACACTAGTCTGGTGGCAACACCAGATTAGGGGATCGATGTACCCCTTTAATATTTGTAAATAATGAGCACGAAGCCCAGTAGCCCCTGAGCCTTAATGCGGGCATGGGTGGCCGAATGAAGGATCGATGTCTAAAGTAAAATCACAAATTATGTGTAATGATTCTATGTATCCAAGTACTTTACATCATTATTTTGACTCCATTGCGACCGTTTATCAGTTGAAAGTGGCCCATCGTCGGCTTCTACCCCTTGGTAGATATTACGCAGGGTGTTTCCGCACTAACAAGACAACCCTTATCCGACGTCTCGGTGCCCGGAGGCGATTGTGTTGGCGGAAACGAGGCAATCAGATATGCGGGCTTTATAACTTTCACTTAGTCATAGGAGCTTAAAGTTGGGAGGCCAGCAAGTAGCCCCCCAGTTAGTGTTCGGCGACACCCGAGGTCAAGCCGTAAACACTTCGGCCAATGTTATGAACGGCCCGTCATTTAATATAGTCGTCGGACCGCTGGCCAGTTTATGCTTATTGTGACAGTCAGTTTTCGGCTTTCTCCACTGCGGCGCTTAACCATGCGAGTTGGAAGCACAATCGCAGTGGTTCTCCCTTTGCACACATAGCCGAACAAAGTGGAACATAAGAGGCAAGCACAGGAGCCGGGCAACCCAACTATTGACCAAAGACACAATTCGAAACTGATGCATATATAGCAATATCCGAGAATTTTTGCCGAATCTCTAAAGGTGTCCAGCGTTGCACTTTGAGACTTACACGGAAACACACAAATAGTTGAAAAGTGCCATAGGATTGGAAAACCAAAAACGTCAGTAAAAACTCGACATCTAAACTAGATCAATTGTTCGGTGCCAATCAGAAAATTGTTTTAGAAAAAAAAAGAATTATGCTTCTGTCGTGCTTTAACATGACACATCCTATCTCAAGACTTTCAAGCGGGTCAGCCGACGGCTTCAACCTCCCATCCGAAGGCGGAGTACTTCTCACTAGGCCAGTTTAGCAAACTTTAGTGGCTTCGAGAGAGAAATTAGGCTCCCCGGCTATTGACCACGCACTCGCGTCGAAAAAAGGAGTGATAGAAAAAAGACTTTGCAACTACTAAGAAGAAGAACACTTACTATAAAACAGCTCACATAAATTTAAGAGCCCCCGAGTGACTTGGGTAAAAGAATTTTATGTATAATGATTGTATGTACCGAAGTACTTATATCATATATGTGTTCACCCGAACTTTAAACGCGTCTTAACCGACCGTCGGCTTCTCCCTCTTCGGCCAAGGGCCGAAAAGTGTTATGTACTCGCCCTGTCGAGAATATCGACAGTGTTTCCAATAACCAAGAAATCAGGCCATAAGGCTGTAACAGACAAAGCGCGCTCAGGGAACTTATGCTATATTACAGACGAAGTGTAAGAAGCATCTTCGAAGAAAATAGTACCCCCACTGATACCTTTCTTTGGTTGCTCATTATTATTATGAGACTTGTGCAATAGATTTTTTGTACTCATGAGTTCCGTTGTGTGCCGACCATAATTGAAAACAATAAGAGTGCTACCTTTCGGCTTCACCCTATTTGAGGTCAGAGCTCGGAAGACCCAGTCATGACAATCACAGAGGTGCTCCCTTTACTCCCTAGCCGAACAATCGGGAACGTAGGGGTAAGCACAGGAGCAAGGCAACCCAGCTTGCGGAACACTTAAAGTCAATATGGTGCATATTGTGGCGTAATACACGAATAAGGAACGAAGCCGTACAAGTATAATCATATGCAAGAGGAAAGGCTTCATAAAGGAAGCCCCCAAGTAAACGGGGTATTTGAATTTGTGTGTCACAAACAAAGTTTTGACAAGTTTCTCACAAACAACTTTGTGCCAAAAAAGTATAATGGTTGGTCGAACCGAACAAGATTTAAAACTGAAAGTTTTGGAGTACGAAAGCGACTTAGCTGGTTAATGTGCTCGGCGGGACGAGGTCCCAGCCCCCGAGCCGATTCCGACATGCTCGAGCGAGGAGTTTGGCATTCCGAAGTGGTGACATAGCACGGTTAATGTGGCGAGGTGAAGCCCCCAGTCCGGCCGAGGCGTGATGATGACGTCGGCACGCCGTGGTGAACGTGTGTCGCAGCCGAAGTCGTTAACATAGGGACGCGCACTGAGGCAACGCCACAACTTGATCGATGCAGGCCGGACGGCGACGTCGGCCCATAGGATTGACCACGTGACGCAGTCGAAGTTAATTACCTGCACACATAAAATGGTGCAAGCAAGAAATAATCAACAATAATAATAGTTGAAAGAAAAAAAAGATTATTTGCACAATTATGTTTATGCAAAGTAGATAAAATAAAAATAGTCCGGTGCCACGGTCAATGTCAATGCAGGGCGTCAGCGTGATGCGGTGGAGGCGTGCCAAAGGCTGAATTCGCAGGGCGGTCCAAGTTCTGGATGCGGTGATCGCCGAACTCTGTTGTAGCAATCCTAAGAAAGGTTATTCTCGAGATTGGGACCTGATCCGCACACCCACTTCCTGGTGGGCGATGAAGCGACGACATGGCGATGCTGACAAAGGTTGGCTCGCCAAGGTGACGACGCGGACGGAATGATGACGTCGGCTCATCATGATATTGTCTACATGCATGAAGTAGCACAAGACAAATAATAATAATATTAGAGAGAAAATTTCGATAGAATTATTCAAGTGAAATAAATTATTGGATGAGAAGTGGCCTGGCGGAAGGACGATGTTGGCACGCCTTGATGACGGCACGCTGAACCCGGGCGACCGCGGATCCATAACGGGCCACAGTGTGTTATCATCAGATAAAACAGTGCACGGATGTCGTAGTCCAGATCCCGATTGAAACCTACGAACACAATTAAAAAAACTGGCAGCAGAAAAAAAATCTTAATGAACTCGACTAACGATCGATATGTCTAATTGAAAAGAAAGCACCTGATTTCCAAAGTAGCTATAGGAGTAAAAGAAATCTGCACCGAAGTGTTGTAGAGATCTTCACGTGAGAGATAGTAGCTTGATGGATTAGTACAATGCATCAATCAAACCTCGATTGATATGCCCCAACTAGCAATACTAGTTGATCGCTGCATGGGAAAGCGCATTAAAAAGGATCAGTGGCCAGAAGCATAAACAACCTCAGCTAGATTAAATAATAAAGAAAAATGCCAAATCTCCCTGCAGCCGCCGCCCAGCCGAGCTTGTGTGCTATTGAACCCAAGCAATACTACTCCATGCAACGTGGCTCCTCGGCTTGAGCGCCGCTTGATGAATCCTCTGCTGCAGCACATGGGAGTCGCAAGGGAGGTCGGGCTTTGCATACGGCCAGTCGCCGGACACTTTTGTGCTGAGCTTGATCGAACTGTGATAGGGTAGCCCACGGCAACACCCTCAATCTTGCAAAAAAAGATAGTTTACTCTGAATAGATCTAACTGAAAAAATTTCACCTGATCATCCCACCGATCCGCGGCGACCGCCCAGCAGGCTCTCAATGAAAGCACCAATGTCGGTGTCAAATCCGGCATATCTCGTAGTAGGGGTTCTAAGCTAGGCGTCTTGGAGCGATGGTAACATGGACACGGATTTTACCCAGGTTCGGGCCCTCTTCATGGAGGTAAAACCCTACGTCCTGCTTTTGATTGTATTCATATGAGGATAGTACAGAGTACATGTATCTACCACGAGATTGTAGTGATGAATATGAGATTTTCTATTGACTAGCCTGGCCCCGGTTTATATATGACACCGAAGGTCTAGGGTTTAGGAGAGTCCTTGTCTTGAGCGCCAAGTCTTGTGGAGTCTTCCTTGTATGCGACGTGGTGAGTACCCCCTAGTCCAGGACACCGTCAGGCATGTCTCCTCGAGCTTGGGGAGCATCGCATTCACCTCGCGCGCGAACTGCTTGAAGACGCGGTGAGAGGCTGGGGCCTGGGAACCGCCCAAGATGCAGTCGATGGCGGGAGGATCCTGGAAGCCCCCAGCCCCCTCGTCCTGATGGTGATCTTCGTTTCTTCTTGGCAGTGGAGGCAGCGGAGGAAGACCAGCATTGCCTTGAGGCCGATCCTTGCAAGGCTGGTTCCTCCAGGCGCCCTCGCGAGGCTAACCCTGCTACCGATCCTCCCGAGGCTGGTTGCGCCACTCCTGGCAATGGTCACGGCCGTCCCAGCGCCCTCCACCTCAGCCACCTCCATGACCATAGCCTCGATCATTGCGCTCGGGGCATTGACCGAGGCGCCCGTCGCGGGGGGCTCTGAGCTCCTGGGAGTCGTTGGTGTTGTTGCTATGCATGTTGTGGAAGACACAAAATGGTCGGCTGCTCTTGGATGACTCAGGGTGATCACTGTCGCGCTTCATCTCCATCTTGGCTGCAAGGACAGCCGGCCCCTTGCATTTTTGTCTTCTGGGTCGGCGTCAGGGAGCTCGAGGAGGGAGAGGCGCCCCTCCTCAGCCCTCGCGCACTTGTTCGCCATGTTGAACATCTCCAGGGCCATGCAGAGGTCCTCCTGTATGGCGAGCTCCTCCTTCATCTTGACGTCGCTGATGCCATTAGTGAACATTGAGATGATGGTCTCCTACGACACCTTGGGGATCTTGAGGCAGACGTTGTTGAAGCGCTGGATGTACTTCTACAGGTTCTCTCATGGCTACTGCTTGATGCGTCATAGGTCACCCATGGCCGGCGGGCAGTCGCGAGTGCCCTGGAATTTGGCGATGAAGCGGTCGCGCATCTCATCCTAGGAGGATATGGACCCCACGAGGAGATTCAAGAGCCAGGAGCGTGTGCCATCCTTGAGGGCCATGGGGAACCAGTTCGCCATGATCCTCTTGTCGCTGTTGGCCGCCTCGATGTTCAGTTTGTAGAGCTACAGGAACTCAGCGGGGTCGAGGGTGTCGTTGTAGCGTGGGGGCAAGTCAGGCTTGTACTTTCCCGGCCAAACGACGTTGCGCACCTCCGGGGTGAACACGCGGCACCCTGTTGTGGTAACCGGAGCCCGTCGAGGCGGCGGAGCCTAGTCTTGGTGCTCGCGTGCCGCCATAATCATAGGTGGCGCGCGGTCTTGACGTGGAGGTGCTGGAAGTGCACGTGCATCTTCTTGGGGCCGCTGCACCACTTGGCAGCTCGCTTCTTCGCGCGCAGGTGCTTGGCATGGCGGGTCGCGCCGTGGTGCGACCCGCCCTGGTTCGACGATGGCGCCCTTGGCTGGAGATGGTGGAGGTGCAATGTGAGCCACGTCGCCCGTGGCAGGCGGCTGCTGAGGCAGGCCGGCACAACAGAGTCTCCGGCAGCGCTGACGAGCTCGGCGATGTGCTCGAGCCATTCCTCATAGAAGTTGTTGACTGGATGGTATCAAAGCAGCTCCCGCGCCATGAGCAGAGCAGCCTGTGCAATCGCCGGGCCGCGATGCACGTGGGAGGACGAAGCGGCCGGGGTCAATGACGGAGTGGCGGTGCACATGTCACGGCGCACCGAGGGGTGCGGCGATGAAGCTTGCTGCTCGTGGCCAGCAGAGCCCATGGCAACGTTGGCCGTTGGTCATAAAGGACGATGAAGACAGTCGTCGCCTGCCCGTGCCGTCTGAGCGACGCGGGCGGAAACCACGGCACGACGCTCAGCACGAGCCCGACGTGCATCAGCCATGGAAGCGTCAGAGTAGCGGTGGATCGATCGACAGAAGAGAAGATCTGACGCACCCCTACCTGGCGCGCCAAATGTCGGATTTCGGATTCCGCAAACCCTTGAGAGGTTCAAACTCTGGGGTGCATGCGTAGATCTCAACCTACCCAGCCTGCCTACTGACGATCCTCACAGCCTAGCTCGTCGAGCTCAAAAGGATAGAGAGACACAGCAGTTTATCCTGGTTCGGGCCACCTTCCGGTGTAATACCCTACTCGAGCTTTGTGGTGGATTGCCTCGATGGGCTGAGGATGAACTAGTATAGTGAATGAACAACCTCAAGGGTGAGTGTTCTTGAGCTCGGGTGAGCTGGTGAAGTGGTGATAAAGGAATGGATCTGATCCCTTCGTCCCCATCTATGGTGGTGGCTAAGTCCTATTTATAATAGCCTTGGTCCTCTTCCCAAATGTTGGCGGGAAGGGATCCCACAACGACCATAATTGAAGGGGGACAAGAAGTACACACTATCCTGACTAAAGTGGTCTTCACCTACAAAAGCCTTTGGTCGTGACGCTGTGGTGGGCTCGGCGATGACCTTTGTCCTGCCGTCCTCGCGGTCTTGGTCTTGTTGCACCAGAATGGAAACCTTTGGTTGATTCCTTGGGACTCCGTGCCTGCTGCTTGCCTCCTTTGCACCAAAGAGTAAACTGGTACTCTGCGCCCGCTGGCGCCCGCCTGGCCTTGGTCATCATGGCTCAGCTTCAGCTGAGCCTCGTGAGGTACACCTTGCATAGAAGTCTCCGCTCCTCGGGAGCTAGCCTGAGGAGGCCGATCCCCTTGGAGGTCTTGGCATCGCCCGCCTCGCGAGGTTTGGCCCCTTGCAGGGTCTTGAGTTATTGATGCTGAAGATGGGTTGTACCACGCCGTCGATGGAGCCATGCAGTTGGCTGCAGGCAGGCAAGTCTGGGTACCCCTGTATCCAGAACGCCGAGAAGCTGCCCCTCATGTACTTTCTAACTCCGTCAAGAGCAACACGGATAAATTTTCAGGACCCCGATCTAAGTCACACCGATCTTGCGTGTAATACATCATATCACTTTGCGGCCTCACGCATGGTATCCCCGCTGCTGCAACCTTACCTTAGATAGTTGCGTCTTTGGCTCATGTATATGATTATGTCACTAGCATCCATATGACATAGAACCCAGGTCGACATGACTAGTCATGAACCAAGGTTGCAGAAGTAGGGACATGCATACATAACCCAGCAATGCACATGTCAGTCATCAACGCATGAACCCAAGTCATAGCATGTTACAAGGACTTAAAGGAACAACGCGTGACATTTCCCCATAAGGACAGACACGGGAGCAAAGAAGGATCCATGCCGGCTAATCCATGTGTTTCGGAGTAGTATTGAACTACCACGACTCACTGGAAGCACTAGGAGGCATTTCCATGCATGGAAGGCTACCAAAGCAGATAACTAGGTGTCGAATCCCACACATACCAAAGCATTTCAAAACATGCACACTATATGCCCGATATGCGTAGATACAACATGGCATCACAGCATAACTCTATGACTCAAAGTATTTATTGAAGAGCCTCAGAAGAGCCATACATAACATAATATTACAAACATGGGTCTCTTGACCCGGCATACAAGTCACACAAGCAGTAGAAGCAGATACATGTCTGATTAGAGAAAACTACAAAAGGAAAAAGGCTAAGAAGTCAGACTATCTACACGACCCTCCCAGGGGTACAAGGTCATAGTTGGGATACAAGCTGCTCGGTCAACGTCGAACATCACATGGAACTATTAGTGAAACCAAAGTCTCCTCTACAAAACATAAATTCAGCAATGGTGAGTATGAATGTACTCACCATCAGAACTAACTACATATGCATCAATATCAAGAAAGGTGTTCTAGGGTTAACTCCAACAAGCTAGCTTTGACTCAGCGGCTATCCTGTACTACGACTAACATTAATTTCTTTGAGGTGAGAAAGCACACACGAGTCCATAATCACCACAACAGTACACCGCTATGGATCCGCTCCTGTCTCCCTACGAGAAGGCCATCCATAGCACTCACGCTTATCTTACGCATTTTAGAGTAACCATTTCAATTATCTATGATCCATATAAGTCTCCAAGTAGTCCTTATCCGAGGACACGGCTATCTGAATAGATCATTAACCATGACTCAAAGGAACACTCCTCATCCCATCAGCAACGTTACCTCTTGGAATACGTGTCTCCGTCCAGTCCGGACATTGTGCCATCCCGTGTGCCACCCGAGATCACGTGCCATGCACAACCTGTCCACACACTAGACCCGCAAATGTCCATGTAACCACATGGTAGGCTCTGATAGACACGAAACTCAATTCCTGTGAGCCATATCACAAGACAATTCACCATGTTCTCCAACACAGCCTCCCATCACCAGCTTGACCACAACAGGTCAAGACACTTAAGTCTCATCATTAGGACATGATCATTCCCATCCATCGATACGTCTCCATGTATCTATAATTTTATATTGTTCCATGCTATTATATTATCTGTTTTGGATGTTTTTTATGCATTAATATGCTATTTTATATTATTTTTGGGACTAGCCTATTAACCTAGAGCCTAGTGTCACTTCCTGTATTTTCCTTGTTTTTGAGTTTCGCAGAAAAGGAATACCAAACGGAGTCCAAACGGAATGAAACCTTCGCGATGATTTTTCTTGGACCAGAAGACAGAGCCAGGAGACATGGAGATGAAGTCAGAGGAGCCACGAGATGGCCACAAGGACGAAGGGCGCGCTCTGGGGGGGGGGGGGTAGGGCGCGCCCCCACCCTTGTGGGCCACCATGACCCTCCTGACCATATATCACCATGAACCACCAGAGGCATCCACGAACACACTTTTCTGCCGCCGCAACATTCTGTACCCGTGAAATCCCATCTAGGGACCTTTACCGGCGTCCTGCCGGAGGGGGATTCGATTACGGAGGGCTTCTACATCAACTCTAATGCCCTTCTGATGAAGCGTGAGTAGTTTACCTCAGATCTACGGGTCCATAGCTATATGGCTTCTTCTCTCTCTTTGATTCTCAATACCATGTTCTCCTCGATGTTCTTGGAGATGTATTCAATGTAATACTTTTTTGCGGTGTGTTTGCCGAGATCCGATGAATTGTGGATTTATGATCGGCTTATCTATGAATATTATTCGAATCCTCTCTAAATTCTTATATGCATAATTTGATATCTTTATAATTCTCTTCGAAGTATCAGTTTGGTTTAGCCAACTAGATTGGTTTTTCTTGCAATGGGAGAAGTGCTTAGCTTTAGGTTCAATCTTGCAGTGTCCTTTCCTAGTGACAGTAGGGGTAGCAAGGCACGTATTGTATTGTTGCCATCGAGGATAAAAAGATGGGTTTTCATCATATTTCTTAAGTTAATTCCTCTACATCATGTCATCTTACTTATGCGTTACTCCGTTCTTTATGAACTTAATACACTAGATGCATGCTGGATACACTACAAAAAAATACACTTTTGTGATGATACGTGTTTGTCACAGTAGGTCGCGTTTTTTGTCATGCATGTACATCCATGACGATTTTATGACAGAATCAAGATAGTCATACCCGTGTTGTCGTAGAAGTGTTCCATGACATTACGAAAATTATCATCACGGAAGTGTCCACTTCCATGACGACAAATCGCACGTCACAGAAGTGCTTTCATAAAGGGTGACCGACACATGGCATCCACCGTAACGGAACGCCGTTAAGATATTGGGTCGGGTTTTGGATCCGATAACCCGTTAACAGCCCGGACCAATGGGGATTTTCCACGTGTAAAATCATCATTGGCCGCAGGAAACACGTGTTGTCTCACCATTGGGACAGATGTGATCCACTCATTGGACAGGAAGCGCCTATGATAGGTCGACACGTGGCACGACCCAACAGTGGCCCATTCCGGTGAAAAAGGCCGGCCCAGTAAAAATTAGCAGGACGGCCCATATAAGGCCTACTTGTGTCAGGTCCATTTAAGCCCACGGCCCATACGAGATGTGCCAATTCGGCCCGTCAACGGCCCGTTAAAGATTTGACACCATTGCAGCCCATCGTTAGGTCGAGCCCGTTAACAGACCGCTATATATTTGGGCTCATATCGGCACGATGAGATTTCGGCCTGTTAACGACCCATTTAATGGATGGGCCAATTTTTAGGATGTACATCTTTCGGCCTTTTAGCGACCCATTTAAATGTTGGGCTAATTTCTGGCCCGGTGTGTCTTTCAGCCTGTTAACGGCCCATAAATCTGATGGGCCATTTGTAGTCGGACCTGAGTTTCGGCCTTTTAGCAGCCCATTTAAGTGTTGGGCCAATTTCTGGCCCGATGTCACTTTTAGCCTGTTGACGGGCCATAAATCAGTTGGGCCATTTGTAGTCGGACCTGAGTTTTGTCCTTTTAGCGACCCATTTAAGTGTTGGGCCAATTCCCGGCCCTGTGTGCCTTTCAGCCTGTTAATGGACCATAAATGAGTTGGGCCATTTGTAGTCGGACCTTAGTTTTGGCCTTTTAACGGCCCATGCCCTTCATGGTCCAATACCAGCCCGGTTTCTCTTTCGGCCTGCTAAAGGCCCACAACACAGTTGGGCCATTTACAATACGACCTGACTTTCGGCCTCTTAGCGGCCCATGCTCTTCATGGTCCAGTACAAGCCCGCTGTCTCTTTCGTCCTGCTAAAGCCCTACAGTATAGTTGGGCCATATGTATCCCAAACTTAGTAACGACCTGTTAACAAACCGTGAAATAAATTGGGGCCACCTGTTTCCCGCTTCGATGTCGGCCTATTAACGACCCGGGAGGTAAGAGGGCCGACCATTAACTTTCGGCCTAGTAATGGCCCATTAACCTAATGGGCCCACTAAAGTACGTACATGTCTTTAGGCCAAATTAGATAATTTGAGCCCATTACGACGAGCAATTATGCACAGGACCAAAACCGATCAAGCAAAGGTACGACATACAGGGAATAACGTTGCACATCCAGCATATATTACAGGCAATTACATCCACTGGGCAATCAAAGATTGATCCCAGTGCAAATAAATGAGCAGAACCTAACCATCTACAACATCACAATCTGCAACCTCAGCACAGATGACGCGCATAAGCATGTGGGCAAGTTCTTGCTGCTTTTATACACTGTCTTTGGAAACATTGATCTGTTGTTATGTCGCACGACTCTGCACCTCTGATTCATCCACCATTTCCATCATTGCTTCAGCCATTAATTGGTTCACAAACATACATTTATTTCGCTGCATTCGAGACAAAGGATACTGAACAGATTCAGATGGCGATTTTGGCATGCTTGTATTATTGATAGTGGAGAGTGTCTCGACCACTGCATCATAACATAAATTAGGATGGGAACCAAACAGATTAGTCATGAGTTATTGCCATATTACCTGGCCTATATTTACTGGAAAGAAACAATGGGGTTGCCTTGATGTTTTTAGAGTTTGTCTTCTTATCTTCTGCGGCCTGCACAAAATTAACACACTAGCATTGCTATCATTGGCCAAGTCAGATAATAGGAAAGCAACATTGACACAATGAACGTTTGGGCAACTAGCCTACACTAAATTAACACAATATGGCACAGCTATCACTAGCCAGGTAAGGTAGTATGAAAGAAACATTGACACAATGAATGAATGGGCAACCAGAGAAGCACTACAATTCCGTAATGTGCGTGATATGAGATAGTACATTCATGCAGCTCAGTATGCAAAACTACCAGGCAGTTTTCCTTACAAAAATCAACATTGGCGCCTTTAACATTTTGCTACAACTAATTTTAGATCAGATAAAGGTTAGATTCATGCCGATTAACAAAATACATGTTGATGTAAAAATATAGTGAAATACAACAGGTACTTACATCAGCATTGGAGCACAGAGAATTCCCGCAAGATATTTTCCTCGAATACGATCCCAATGGAGGAAGTCTTTTATCGTTTAACCTTATTTTCTAAAAGAGAGATGGGTAAGAAACATGTAGAAAATATGATCAGAATGCTATAAAATTTCATGATGCGAGGATACACACACGCTTCTTAGAATGGAGTTGACATTCTTTTGCTGGATTGGAGCGGACTAGTTCTTTGGCCACTGGAATCTTCTTATTATCAGTGGGAGTTGGGTTTCTCTGTGCTGGAGCAGTATCTATGAAAAATGGAGTTGGTTTATTATCTCCTGGCATTTGGATCTTTTGCAAAGACCTGGTTTGTAACCCTTCAGATTCTAACATAGCCGTCTTCCCCTTGTATGCCTTATATAGAAGAATGGTGATTCAGTTATAAAACATGCTACAGCAGAGATGGAATAGGTACTGAAGAATAGAAAGGCATGGCATATTGACATGTATTCCCTCCATCCGGAAATAAATGGATGGGTCTAGGCGTATTTCAGGTCTAGATACATCCAGTTTTATCCATTTCTGTGACATTTAATCCGGACGGAGGGAGTATGATGTAAGAGCTAGGGATACGACAGGACAACACAGTAAAAAAACACTAAAAAACCCACTGCAGAACCAAAGTATTCAAACCGACTGATATGAGATAGTACACTCATGCAGCTCAGGATGCAAAACTACCAGGCAGTTTTCCTTACAAAAATCAACATTGTGGCCTTTAATCATACATTTTGCTACAACTAAATTTAGATCAGATAAAGGTTGGATTCACGCCAATTAACAAAATACATGCTGATATAAAATATGGTGATATAGAACAGGTACTTACATCTATGTTGGAGCATAGAGAATTCCTCCAAGAATCTTTCCTCATAAACGATACCATTGCAGAAATTCTTCTATCTGTTAAGCTTATTTTCAAAAAGAGAGATGGGCAAGAAACATGTAGAAAATATGATCAGCATGCTATAAAATTTCATGATGCAAGGATACGCACACGCTTCGTAGAATTGAGTTGACATATTTTTGCTGGACTGGAGCGGACTAGTTCTTTGGCCACTGGAATCTGCTTATTATCAGTAGGACTTGGGTTTCTCTGTACTGGAGCAGTATCTATAAAAACTGGAGTTGGTTTATTATCTCCTGGTGTTTGGATCTTTTGCAAAGGCCTTGTTTGTAACCCTCAGATTCTAACATAGTCATCTTCCCCTTGCATGCCTTGTATAGAAGAATGGTGCTTTAATTATAAAACATGCGACAGCAGAGAGATGGAATAGGTACTGAAGAATAGAAAGGCATGACATATTGACATGTATTCCCTCCATCCAGAAAAAAATGGATGGGTCTAGGCGTATTTCAGTTCTAGATACATACTTTTTTATCCATTTTGTAAACATGTAATCCGGACGGAGGGAGTATGGTGTAAGAGCTAGGGGTACGACAGGACAACACAGCAAAAAAACACTAGTTGAATGTAAAACTATATGCTAGCGGAATACATACAGAAATAACTAAGGCAACATACACATGTATGATTGGGAAAATAAGATGGCATTGCAACAAAGCACTAGAATATCACTTCAATGTAAAAAAACATGGTATGGCAGACAGATGAAGTACACACTGATGAATAACTATCCATAAGATATTCAGAAGCATGATGTCCAAATTAAGCAGATGGCATTGCGATAGAGTAGAATGACAGTATGAATTTGAAAACATGTTATCATGAATGGAATAGGTACTATAAAACAGAAAGGCATGACATATTTACATGCATGATCAGCATGCTAAGCACATGGCATTGCAACAGAGTAGATACGCTCCAGGACATTATATGCATGTTGTACCCATATCACAAGCCAAGTTAGAGCAAGGACCTTGTGGGGTGAAGAGGATTCATCATCTTTCTGCAAGTCTTCTGAAGAACTGCCTTTACATGTTCCATCATATTGGGTATCATTGACATCAAGTTTATTGGCCTTTACATTGCTCCGTGAGGTTCTTGTGGATATATCAGTGTGTGCAATTATATCTGACATGCATGGAAGACAACTAGTAGTTAGATTTATCTAATGAGTGCTTGTAGGAGACGACACAAATAGTAGGACTGGGGTTAACTAGCAGCAACAAGTCTCATAAACTAAACGGAGAACCCAGATGGAACCTACAAAATATGTATCGTTTGTACTCGAGATTAACTAGATGGCACACAAAAGTATTAAAGAACAACATTGGTAATACTAGAAGTGGTATAATACTATAATCACCAGCCTGTGGGATAGCATTGGCTGATGGATGATAACTATGGAACAACGTTACCTAAAGAATAAGTATCTTAGCTGAACTATGGAAAAGTGTGAACTCCTGAACAAGACCCGTAAGAGATCAGCATCAATATACAGTGAAATGTGATGATCTATTTTCCATGCTTAGATGAATAACAAAGCCATAAATGTTGCACACAAGTAAGATGAGGGTACAACCTATCTGGCTGCCATCCATAGGAGTAAGCAACATGTGCTGACTTGTCGATGGCCCTGCAGTTGTTGTGGCTGTCCATGTCGGGCAAGCGCATTCGATGCAGGGAACTGTTGAGTGCGGACTATAGCTCCCTTCTGGTGTATGCTTCCCTTGTTGGAGCAGCTGCGGTGAGTCGGAAGACGGTGTGTCTGAAGATGCAGATAACGCATAATGTTAAGATTGACATATCTCTTTGACATGAAGAAATACACTAAGAGATCAACAGCAAGGTACAAGAGTGGTCACACATCTGTTGACTGAAGACTAAATTGGGGTCACATGATTTTATTTTATTTTGTACTGTCCGATCTACGCCGGATGGCTTGATGGCCGTCTTGTGCCTCCCGACTGACACTATTTGGAATCTTCCCCTAAGAGCCAGTCACCAACGGCAGAGCAGCCTGCCTCCGCCATCCGTGGCCCCGGCCAAAACCCCGCTCCCCGCCCCACCGCACTGCCGTGGTTGCGCTGCCCCCAGGCCAATCCACAAAGACTCCCCGTCATCTAGATCCGGCGGTGGCAGTACCTTCAACCCACGCAACTCTAAAAGATAGCCATCGAAGTGCTGCTTCCGCAGCGAACTTGCGGCCCTGCACCCTTACGTTAGACACCAGCCAACCGACAGCCTAGGAGCTCTGCTGCCTCGAGGGGTGCTGCTTCCCATTGGGAATCGATTGGCCCAGAATAAAAATTCAGACAATTAACGCCTAAATAAAGTGATTTGAGATGAGGGTGCGACCTATCTGGCAGCATGGTGAAGTAGGGAGGTCCACCTGTCGAGTCGGTGAGGCCGGCGTGGTTGTGATGGCGACCGGCGGTAGGGAAAGAGTGATGTCGCGACGGTCGATGGCTACGCGGAAGCAGTGCCAGGACTCTGGACGGATCCGAAGTTGGAGCCACTCCGGCGCTGTGAACAACGACGGGGGTGAATCGGCTCCGGTACGGTTCACGCGACCATCGTTGAGGCAGCACCAGCAGCACGAAGTAAGAGGCACACGGCCCAGTGCATGACGGCAAATGGACAGCGTCTTCGACATTAGGGAGGAGGGCGGCTGTGAAATTGGTGCGGTGGGGGGCGCCATGGAGGTGGGGCTGAGATTTCGCGGCTCGGGAGAAGGGAGCTTCCCGGGGGAAGGTGAT
>NC_041387.1:315809323-315810333 GCF_002162155.2 Triticum dicoccoides | reverse complement strand
GAGGGGAGTGGAACCATGTCTTACGGACACATTTGTCTGAAATGTGAGGGGGAGTTACAGTTCTACCCTTGCCTATAGGCTTCTTGGCTTGGGTCTGTGTACTGATGGTCGGGGATAGTAAAGTAACTTTTCTTCTCCCCAAATAGTGGGCGGGAGCGATTTCGGGCGAGGAGGGTGTGTTTTGAACTATAGTGGGCGCGAGCGATTTCGGGCGAGGAGAGCGTGTTTTGTCGACCATGGTTTATGAATTATTCGGCACATGTCATTTCGGCTGAGGAGAAGGCGTACTTGGATGAAGTTACAAACCTACCCTCGATGTACAACGGGCCAATTGATGCGTGTCCCACCTAGGACGGTAATTTCGTGTCTCCCATTTATTTGCTCGGGCGAATTCCACCAAGCAGAGAGGATGTTTAACGGTTCGTTCAAATTTTGGGAGAACGAGCATCCACGTCTACCTTACCAAGTCGATTCGAATCAAATTTTTAAATATTAGCTTGCCACTTCTTTTTTAGATGGAGAGATGATGCTTGGGAGTAATGTGTTTTTACATGCTCGTTGCTAGCGATTTACTATATGACAAATAGTTGACCCACTCAAAAACGCGAATCAAACCCAAAATGAAATATCTCAATTCAATGAAATAGCTCATTGAATAG
This sequence comes from Triticum dicoccoides, assembly GCF_002162155.2. NCBI lineage: Eukaryota > Viridiplantae > Streptophyta > Magnoliopsida > Poales > Poaceae > Triticum > Triticum dicoccoides. The sequence continues at coordinate 315,809,674 of NC_041387.1, read as the reverse complement.
GTCAAAATAGTGAACTAAATCCAAAATTCAACACCTCAATCGAGTAGCATGTTGGACGGTATTATAGTACTCCATGAACATGTTGAAAGTCAAATTAATGAACTTGTTTGATATACGCATATATCCGTTCATGTGTGGATTGCAGACAACATGTTCTCCAATTTAAATATTTGAATGCAAGTTTATATCAAAACATGGTTTATATCAGTCTTTGATGGATAAAACGTGACCTCCCCCTCTCCCGGACTCCTGTTCTCTCTCTATCTCTCTATCTCACCGACAATCTTCAATTCTGTCGAATGCATCCGACACAAAAACCTTGTTGGTCCCTCTCACTTTCTCTCCATCTCT
>NC_041387.1:315775183-315809169 GCF_002162155.2 Triticum dicoccoides | reverse complement strand
GGTCTTTCTAGTTTGCATGCATATATGCACTATCTATAGGTATCTCTCGCACACTATGTTTGATACTCTAGCTAGTCCAAGTTAGATATCTTGGGTGCACTCATCGTACGCACACAAATTCCATGGCTCTTTGCCCGTAAATCTCTCATGCACCACTATGTCGTCTCGGAGCTCTTCCCCCCTCTCTCAAACTCTCCATCCACCTGGGTCACACATACACATGCATATCTCACTCGCACTCGATAGGCCCATCTAAAACTCTATCTCTCTCCCTCGTTCTCTCTCCATCTCACACGCACACACACACAATCTCATGCCTAGATAGCCAAGTATGATGGTCTCTCAGTCAATTGTAGGCACACGCAGTCCCCCCTATATGTATATGACTAGCTAATCTCAGTCTCCATCACAAACATGTGCATGGTCTATCTCGATTTCTCTCGGGGCATCTTTCTATCACGCACGCACTCCCTCGATCTCCCACCCATATAGTCCCCTCACGATCTCGAGGGGATCTCTCTATCACAAACACACCCTCTCTCCCTCCACATGTGTCCATGCCATCCATGTGTCCCTCTCGACCTTTTTTCCTTGTTGGCCAGACCTTTATTGGACATGTGCTACAGGGGTGTCTCTCTCTGCTACAAACAATCACACACTAGCTATCTTCGTGTATCTCCTCGCCTCGCTTTTCCATCTCGGAGATGCATGCGTGATATGTTCGCATGAGAAATGAAAAAACACACACTCTCTCTAATTTATCGTTTGTTGTCACTTTCTCTTTCACACACATACTCTTTTTGCACACTTACTCATTCTCCTTCACACGCACTTGATCTGTCTCGACTGAGGCACTCTCCTCGGTCCATAGCATATAGATTTATTGAAAAGTCAAACATCACAAAGTTTGACCATGTACATGGAGAAAAAGAATTACATCTAGTACAGCAAACATATACCATTAGATTCACCATGAGACGTAGTTTTGTATGATGTATCTTTGGTATTGTAGATATAAATAACGTTTGCGTAAACCTGATCAAAGTTTCCAAAGTTTGACTTCTAAAAATTTACATGCACTGCATTATCGAGCGGATGGAATATCTCTTTCCCCCTCTCAGCTATCTGACGCACCACTCAGCCTTATCGGGGCCCCTCAATCTCTCTCAAACTTTATTGGTCAGTTTCGTTCGTGACCTGACCCTCATGCCTTGATGGCCGGTACTGCCTGGTGTGGACGTGAGATGTAAAATGTTTCTGCCTGGCTGTGACACTCCAAAAATTTTGTGATTTTTGTTTTCAGAAAGAGCCTTGCTTGGTTTGAAAGAAGATCATTTAAACCCTTCTTAAAAACCCTCTTCCTAAGTTTGCCCTCTCAAAAATATTTTTTCTTGGATTTAGTTTCTTTTAAAAAGAAAATCTTTTGTTTTTGGGCTTTCTTTTGATTTTGATCCACTCTTGTTTACCATGCTTCTTATGGTAAAATTTCCCCAAAACCCCTCCTCCCACTTGGATACAACCCAAACATTCTGTCCAAACTAATAAAATCCATTTTTGGATTTTATTCCAATTATTTCTCTTTCCAAAAATAATTCTGTCTTTTCTTTTGAGCCTAGGTGATTTGCAAAGCAAGTATCCTAATGCATTTGATTTTTGACCTCAACTCAACACCTCTGGATAGTCCTTTGTACCCACAACCTAGAACCATCTTGATCCACTCTTCTTCTATTCAAATATTTCAAAATTTACTCTCTGCAAGTTTGGACCAGATTTGCCAAATTTGGTGAAATTCATATCTACACTCCTCCAAAAATTCCACCAAAATTCAGGCAACCTCTAGTTGCAATGAGAGGCCACTCCACCAAAAATCAGCTCAAGGAAAAATACCTAGATGCCAGAATCATTCTGTCGAACACTTGGCATGCACTGTTTCTGTTCATATTCAGTAAATTCAGAAAGTTCAGTGTCGTTTCTCCGACAGAACTTCAGTCACATGCCCACTGTGCGTTGGCTCGATGCTCGCAGCCTGGCCTGCTTGTCCGGAGCTCTACACGCGCGCTTGGCGCCTTCCTGGCGTCGGTGGCGCCCTGGCCCGCCTGCGCCGGCGTGCTTTGCGGCGGCAGAACCACCGTAACGGCCGACAGGAAGCAAAACGGCGGCTCAATACCGTTCGGCGCTGCCCAAACCTCCCGGTGGCTCCGCGTGGACATCTCCTTGCCAGCGCACGCATGCAGCACCGTCATCGTGGCTTGGCATGCGCAGAGCGCGTTCTCTGCCGCCGACGGGCCGTGCAGCCGTTCCGTCGAGGGCAGACCGTAACCAACCCTCCCGTGCTGAGTTGGACACAGAAACGGCACCAATACTCCACCTAGGCGATGCTCAAGCTCCTAAGTCGACCGTCCAGCCACAGCGCTGCCGTAATCAACTCGCCGGACTTATCCATTCACGCCAACCGCCTCGGGCCGGCTATAAATAGCACCCCCGAGCTCGCTCTCGCCCCCGCACGACTCCACCACCTCACTAGACCCCGCCTAGCCACTGGAAGAGCCTCGAGGGGCCCTTCTTCCCCGACTCCAGCCGCCCCGTTCCGCCTCGGCCTCCACCTCGATTCGCTCCGGTGAGGCCGTCTCTGGCGCCCTAACTTCGTCAGCAACCCTCTCGAGCAACTAGGAGACTAACCCCCACTCCTATTTGATCCCCGCAGCTCCCTCCGGCGAGATCCACGACTGCCCGAACCGCCGTTCGCTGGAGCAAGGGCCACCGTCGACATAGTGCTCGCCGGTGACCACCACCACCACCCACAGACGTGGAACGGTGCACTGATCTCGAAGGTAACCCCGATCACCTTGCCTCGCCGTGGATCGCCGCCGGCGACCACTGCACCTCTCGGGCGCCGTCACGCTCTGTTTTCTCCATTTGAAATTTCAAACCCGACAGGTGGAGCCCGCCTGTCAGCCTCACATCCGTTTCTTTTAAACGAAACGTTATTCTGGACTTTTCCGCAGAGCCCCCTGGAAACTTTCCGTTTCATTACAGATGGGTCCTTGGACCAAAACTCTTATAAATTTTAAACAGAAAATGATTTTTGATTGATTCCTTTTCTGTCATCTTTATTTTTCTGTCTACTATTTTGTCATATTTATTTGAAACATATTTGGAACACTTATCTGTACACTCACGGTATTTACGTTGCGTACATATTTTTCTTATACCGTAGATACCGGAGGAGGTGACGGAGCTGCAAACTTCACACAGTTAAACTCCGACTACTCCGAACCAGGCAAGTATGTTTGAACTCTTGATGTGATGAGTGTTGTTGCATGTTTGCATTTTAGTATAGTCATGGCATGTTTATGAACATCGCTTTGAATGTTATATTTCATGCACATAAGCGGAAAGTAAGTTTCGGAAAGCATTATGTTGTTGGATACATATTTGCATAGCCATGTGTTGGCATGAGGATGGGTAAGATGGCAGTGTTGTGACATACCAGTCTTATGCCAGATTATTTGACTTCCATGTCATCGTGAAACTGATCACATTTCCGTTCATCCCTTCCTATACTGTCACATGTTTTCTTTAAGGAATATGGCATAGTAAGTTGCAAATCGTTTTCCTGGTACACACCAAATAGAGAGGCTGGGATGAGGGTTCCATGGCCCTGGATTAAAGCCCGTCATCCGGTCAGGGGGCATGGGTGTTTCCGGTTGGGACCGAGAGGGGGGCACCCCTTAGAGCGCGCGTATAGAAATTTGATCCCATGCTATTCGAGGTATTGGCCTCCCCGTCTCAAAGTTTTTCTTGGACGTTGTACAGGGTGATTCCTAGCATCGTGAGGTGAAATGGGTGTGTACTAGTTAAATGTGTTTCTACTGAAATTCCGTAAACGGAACTAGTCCTTCGTGACTACGGAAATCCGTTGGCTGTGGTCAGTTCATCCAAACTCTGCAGAGTCTCAAATCTTTCAATTATCTTGTACTTTGTTCAAGTACTATATTCATCTTATCTTGTCAGGTATTAGCCTTAGTGACAAAACTCCGATGGGATTTATGTGTGATAAATCCGGTTAAAAGATTATTCTTGTGGATGGACTAATCTTGTTATTTACATTTATTACAAGCCTGTCTGCGATGTCGCTCAGACGTCCGACGGTGGCATACCTGTTATTTACTTTTGTTATAGGCCCTGTCTGTGATGTCGCTTAGACGTCCGACGGTGGGATCCCTGTTATTTACATTTGTTGCAAGCCCTGTCTGCGATGTCGCTCAGACGTCCGACTGTGGCATTTCTTTTATAGCCCTTTATGTGATGTCGCTCAGACGCCCGACTGTGGCATTTCTTTTAAAGCCCTTTATGTGATGTCGCTCAGACGTTCGACTGTGGCATTTCTTTTAAGCCCTTTATGTGGTGTCGCTAAGATGCCCGACTGCGGCATTTCTTTTAATCCCTTTATGTGGTGTCGCTTAGACGCCCGACTACGGCATGCATTTTATTTATTTACCTTTTGAGGCGTCGCTCCAGACACCCAATCGGTTTTCAATTATTTATTTTATTTATCAAGTCCCGCAATATTATTGTTGTTATATGAGCATCATCTTTTATTCATGACGCATTCATGCATTCATTGATTATATCTTTTTTCCAAACTGTCTTGCGAGTACTTTCAAAGTACTCACCTGGCTTGTTGATTTGGCCAGATGTTGATGAAGGCGATCTCTTGGATGAAGAGTTTCATAGCGAGTCCGACGCCTAGAGGAGTCCCAGTCAGTCCCGTGCGATCCTGTTTTGGTCATTGTATGATCCGCTTCCGCAACCCCCGAATAAATTCATCGAGCCTCCCCCGACGCTCGATGAGCTGCCAGTTAGGAGTCAAGTTATCCACCACCACTTTTTCCTCGAGCTAGTAGCATGCCACCACACCCCTATGTCATAACCGCCCTTATGTATGATATTGGCGAGTTTGTAATAAATTGTTGAGCAGCCTCAGCTCAACCCTGTAATATATTTGATGCTACTGGTTCTCTGTTTATCAAGCATTTGTCTACCAGAAAGGATGACTTTTTCCTATACTTATTAATATTTATTTATTGAAAAAGTCGGTCATGACAGACTTGGTAACCAGAGCCAGGCTGACTATAGGAAGCCACTAGGTGCGATCGCTAATTTAATTATTAGCATGACAGTGTTTATTCTTGTTTTTACAAAATGTAGTCATCATTCTGACAATCAGCATAAAAATTTATGATCTGATCACTCAGAATTTTTGCCTACTTTTGTAGATGGCTGACAGCGACTGCGAGTCTCAAATATTCGCCAACGTGCCTGAGGGGTTCGTCAAACTCCTCTCCTTCATCGTTCAGGTCACGATGGGGCCATCCGTGCGCCCAGTCTTCACGCTTTATCCGCACAAGATCAACGACAGTCTGACCATGCACCAAGCCACGGTGCAATTCAGGGGAGGGCGTGTTGAGATGCGCCGCTTCCGTTTCTTGGGGAGAGCCATGCCTACAGAGAGGCATGCTATGCAGATGGTAGCCCGTGAGGCGATAGCACATCTTCGGGATGTCCTTCCTGCAATGAAGACCCGTCGCTATCGCTACCTTCCATGTCATGTGCCTTACACCTGTCACTACTCATTCTCTTGCCCCAGAGGAGAGCAAGACGAGGCCTTTGAGATGCTTGTCGAGTTCCTCCGAGCCCTGGAGGCAGCCTTTGACAGCATGGTGGACGACCTCGTAGCTGCTCGCATGGACTCAGTTCATGGATGTGCTACTAACAGGAGGGAACTCCTACACACCGCTCCACCGCTGACCTTTATCTCGTCCTCAGCTTCTCATTCGCCTACCATTCTCGCTACTGCACGTCGTCTGCCTACCACTGAGGAATTCAACCAGGCTATTGCACCCACTCCCGTTCGCGCTGCACCACTTTTTGCACCCACTCCCATTTGCGCCGCACCACTTTTTGCACCCACTCCCATACGTGCTACTCCACCTATTCCGCCCACTCTTATTTAGGGTACTCCGCCTATGGCACCTGCTCCATCAGCTCAGTGCAGCATTCCTCGTCTGGAACCTATTAGCGAGGAGGAAGTTGATTCCCCAACGTCACTGCGCCTCACCCTCGGCAGGCCAAGGGAGATCCTCACCATCTCCGACTGAGTACGCGTAGACACCATGCGATGTATCGACTTGTGTAATATGTTTATATGTACATAGGTTGTGAGAAGTAGCCTGTTTGCGCATCATGTAGGATCTGGAGGAGTGCACTAGTTTAAATAACATGTCAGGATTATGTACGCATATCCTGAGTGATGTAATGTATAATTATGCCCGCGTGTAAGATATGTAATAGTCCTTCTCCGCGCGCAATTGTGTGTTTCCAAAAATATCCTGGAGTTTAAAAATGTTCTTTGTGTGTGATTTTATTTACTTTTGCGATATCTTACGAGTTCACAAAATATATCCCCAGAGTGAAAGATGTCTCGTCCTTGGACGCGCTCCATGCCAACTCAGCCAGAAGAAATTTATGGCACACCGCAGAACCACAATTTCACTCAGGGTCAGACAAGTCAACAGGACAGTGAAACAGCTTTTACACAAGTGTGTCGTTTGTATGAAAAGAGTCAGCAGCAACACCAGGAAATGATGAACCAATTCATCAATATGGGAAGTAACCGTGGTCAGTATCAACCGCAATCCAAATTATCTGAGTTACAAAAGACGCGTCCTCCAACATTTTCTCATACTGACAAGCCTCTTGAGGCCGACGACTGGCTTCGAGACATGGAGAGAAAATTAATTATCGCACAGTGTACAGACCGTGAAAAAGTATTGTATGCACCACATTATCTCACAGGAGCAGCTGCATCATGGTGGGAAAACTTCCTGCACATGCACCCCAACGAAAATGAAATCACCTAGGAAAATTTCAAAGAAGGTTTTCGTGGGGCACATATTCCTAAGAGCGTCATGAAAATCAAGAAGAAAGAATTTGATGAACTCAAGCAAAGGGCCATGACAGTGTCAGAATACAACAGCCAATTCACTCTGCTGTCTCGCTACGCCAATGAAGAACGCATGACCGAGAGCAAGAAGATGGAAAAATTCTTGGAAGGCCTGGCACCCTCCCTTAAGTGCCAGCTAGTTGTGCATACCTTTCCAGATTTTAAAACACTGGTGGATAAGGCCATTACTTTGGAAAATGAGCGACGTAGCCTGGAAGATTTCCGCAAACGCAAAAGGGACCAGAGTACTTTTGCTCGCAACCAGAAACAAGACAGAAATTCAGAAGGGTGGAACACACAAAACCCCGACGGAAAATTCACGTCCAATCAAGAATTTCCATGCAAGAGACAAAGAGTTCACCTATCGCCCAGGCGTTACCTGTTATGCTTGTGGAGAAGAAGGGCACTATGCCAAGTAGTGCCCCAAGCCAAGGAGCTCAACCCCGAAGCTCAATAATGGTGGCAATAATTCAACACCAAAGCGAAGCAATTTCAACCCCAACAACAACCACCGGAAAGGTCACTTGAACCACGTGACCCGAGAGGAAGCACAGAACACCCCAGATATCGTACTCGGTATGTACCCCGTCAACACAATACCTGCCATGGTTTTGCTTGATTCTGGAGCTTCTCACTCATTTGTTTCTAAAAGTTTTACTTTGCAAAATAATTTTTCGATGCTTCCCTTGGAAAAATCAATGATCATCAAGTCCCCTGGAATTAAGCAAGTGACCCAGAGTTACTGTCAAGGTGTGGTTATTGAATTTGAAGGATTGAAGTTTTACGCCAACCTTATTGTACTGGAAAGCAAAGGACTAGATGTCATCCTAGGAATGGATTGGTTAACCACCAACAAAGGTTTTATTAACTGCTTCAACCGTACCGTGATTCTCACACACCATCATGGGAAGAAAATAAAAGTTTCAGCCAAAGAGAGACAAATACCTCGGCAACCTAGATTAAACAAGGTGGACGTTTCTGAGCTAAACAAGGTTCCAGTAGTATGTGAATTCCCAGACGTATTTCTAGAAGAACTACCAGGCATGCCACCGGACCGAGAGATAGAATTCAGCATTGAGCTAGCACCCAGAACCGCTCCTATTTACAAGAAACCTTACAGAATGGCACCATCCAAATTGGTAGAGTTGAAGAACCAAATAAAAGAATTATTGGAGAAAGGATACATACGAGCCAGCTCCTCACCTTGGGGTTCTCCAATTTTATTTGCCAAGAAGTAGGATGGAACAATGAGGTTGTGTATTGATTATCGAGCTCTCAACATGGTCACAATCAAGAACAAATACCCAATGCCCCGAATAAATGATTTATTCGATCAACTCGCACAGGCCAAAGTCTTCTCAAAAATTGACTTGAGATCAGGATACCACCAATTAAAAGTACGAACAGAAGATATTCCCAAGACCGCCTTCACCTCCAGATATGGGATGTATGAGTTCACAGTGATGCCATTCGGGCTAACCAACGCCCCCGCATGTTTTGTTCACCTCATGAACAAAGTATTTATGAAGTATATGGACAATTTTGTTGTGGTATTCATCAATGATATTCTGATATATTCCAAAACACCAGAAGAGCACGCCGAACATCTCAGGATTGTACTCGGAGAACTCTGGAAACATCAACTGTACGCCAAATTCAGCAAATGTGAATTTTGGCTAAGGTAGGTGGGTTTTCTGGGCCACGTACTAACCCAGGAAGGTATTGCAGTAGACCCGGAAAAAGTCAAGGCCGTACTTGTCTGGAAACCACCAGCTAACGTAACGGACGTACGGAGTTTCTTGGGAATGGCAGGCTATTATCGGAGATTTATTGAAGGATTCTCCACTATAGCAAAGCCCATGACACAATTTCTCAAGAAAGGCAAGAAGTTTGAATGGACAGAAGCATGTGAGAAAAGCTTCCAAGAGCTAAAAAGCAAATTAACAATGGCACCAGTACTAATTGTGCCAGATATACACAAGAATTTTGAGGTATATTGTGACGCATCCCGGAAAGGCCTCGGATGCGTATTGATGCAAGAAGGAAAGGTAGTTTCGTATGTCTCCAGACAACTACGCAAGCATGAGGAGAATTATCCCACTCATGACTTGGAATTAGCAGCGGTCATCCATGCACTCAAGGAATGGAGACACTTCCTACTTGGGAATCGTTGTGAGATATACACAGACCATAAGAGTCTTAAGTATATTTTCACATAGCCAGAGTTAAATTTACGGCAACGACGCTGGTTAGAGTTGGTGAAGGATTATGATGTTGGAATCCACTATCATCCCAGAAAAGTAAATGTTGTGGCAGATGCACTTAGTCGAAATCCTAGCACGGACGACGACAGTATACCAAAGTTGAGGCCAGAATTTCAGCAGGAATTTGCCTGACCCAATCTAATAATGGTTACCGAAGGCAGTGTGTCAAATATAGAAATACAGCCTACCCTGATGGAAAGGATCAAGGAAGCCCAGCACAGACACCCCAACATTGAGGGCATAAAAAGAAAAGTGAGTTTGGGAAGAGCCTCAGAATTCAACGTGGATGAGCCAGGAATATTGTGGTACGGAGAGAGGCTATGCGTACCAAATGTCAAGGACCTCAAAGAGCAGATATTGACTGAAAGTCACACAGCTCCGTATTCAATCCATCCTAGAGGGACAAAAATGTACAAAGACCTTCAGGAAAATTTTTGGTGGCACGGTATGAAGAGAGATATAGCCACGTTCATTGCATGCTGTGACTCTTGTCAACGTATCAAGGCCGAGCACCAGAAACCAGCCGGACTGTTACAGCCAAATAAGATACCCGAGTGGAAGTGGGACGAGATTGGAATGGACTTTATCATTGGACTGCCACGGTCATGACACGGAAACGATGCCATATGGGTCATAACCGACAGATTAACCAAGGTGGCACATTTTATTTCGGTAAAGAAAACTTACACCACTCAGAGACTGGCCAGACTTTATCTTGCCCGTATCGTCTGCCTGCATGGAGTCCCTAAGACTATCATCTCCGATAGAGGCACATAGTTTGTCTCTATATTTTGGGATCAACTACAACAGGCACTGGGAACCCAACTAGCCTTCAGTACTGCATACCATCCCCAGACTGATGGGCAGACGGAACGCGTAAACCAAATTCTAGAAGACATGCTAAGAGCCTGTGTCCTCACCTACGGGAACAATTGGGAAGAAAGTTTGCCATATGCAGAGTTCGTATACAACAACAGCTATCAAGCCAGCTTGCAAATGGCACCCTTTGAAGCTCTATATGGGAGAAGATGTCGTACCCCGCTAAATTGGTCAGAGACCGGAGACAGCCATATCTTTGGCCCAGATATGCTCAAGGAGGCCAAGGAGAAAGTTAAGACAATTAGAGATCGACTCAAAACAGCTCAAAGTCGGCAAAAGAGTTATTACGACCGAAAGCATCGGGAAATCAGTTTTGAACCCGGAGAATTGGTATACCTAAGAGTTTCTCCTATGAAAGGTCTGCAACGATTCAAGATTAGGGGGAAGCTAGCACCAAGATTCATCGGACCATTTCATATAGTGGCCCGAAGAGGCACGGTAGCCTACCAACTAGACCTACCCGGAGACTTATCCGGTATCCACAACGTGTTTCACATCTCGCAGTTGAGAAAATACGTGAGCAACCCAGAGAAGCAAGTTTCACATGAGAATATTGACGTGCAACCGGACCTCATTTACCGGGAGCACCCAATAAAAATAATAGAAGAGTCTGAGAGGAGGACCCGACAGAAAACCATTAAGTTTTTCAGAGTTCAGTGGAGTAATCACACCGAGAATGAAGCAACTTGGGAGAGCAAGGATTTTCTTCGGATAGAGCACCCACACCTGTTTAAGGATCAGCTGAAATCTCGGGGACGAGATTTTTCCTAAGGGGGTAGGTGCTGTGACACTCCAAAAATTTTGTGATTTTTGTTTTCAGAAAGAGCCTTGCTTGGTTTGAAAGAAGATAATTTAAACCCTTCTTAAAAACCCTCTTGCTAAGTTTGCCCTCTCAAAAATATTTTTTCTTGGATTTAGTTTCTTTTAAAAAGAAAATCTTTTGTTTTTGGGCTTTCTTTTGATTTTGATCCACTCTTGTTTACCATGCTTCTTATGGTAAAATTTCCCCAAAACCCCTCCTCGCACTTGGATACAACCCAAACATTCTGTCCAAACTAATAAAATCCATTTTTGGATTTTATTCCAATTATTTCTCTTTCCAAAAATAATTCTGTCTTTTCTTTTGAGCCTAGGTGATTTGCAAAGCAAGTACCCTAATGCATTTGATTTTTGACCTCAACTCAACACCTCTGGATAGTCCTTTGTACCCACAACCTAGAACCATCTTGATCCACTCTTCTTCTTTTCAAATATTTCAAAATTTACTCTCTGCAAGTTTGGACCAGATTTGCCAAATTTGGTGAAATTCATATCTACACTCCTCCAAAAATTCCACCAAAATTCAGGCAACCTCTAGTTGCAATGAGAGGCCACTCCACCAAAAATCAGCTCAAGGAAAAATCCCTAGATGCCAGAATCATTCTGTTGAACACTTGGCATGCACTGTTTCTGTTCATATTCAGTAAATTCACAAAGTGCAGTGTCGTTTCTCCGACAGAACTTCAGTCACATGCCCACTGTGCGTTGGCTCGATGCTCGCAGCCTGGCCTGCTTGTCCGGAGCTCCACACGCGCGCTTGGTGCCTTCCTAGCGTCGGTGGCGCCCTGGCCCGCCTACGCCGGCATGCTTTGCGGCGGCAGAACCACCGTAACGGCCGACAGGAAGCAAAACGGCGGCTCAACGCCGTTCGGCGCCGCCCAAACATCCTGGTGGCTCCGCGTGGCCATCTCCTTGCCAGCGCACGCATGCAGCACCGTCGCCTTGGCTTGGCACGCGCAGAGCGCGTTCTCTGCCGCCGACGGGCCGTGCGGCCGTTCCGTCGAGGGCAAACCGTAACCAACCCTCCTGTGCTGAGTTGGACACAGAAACGGCACCAATACTCCACCTAGGCGATGCTCAAGCTCCTAAGCCGACCGTCCAGCCACAGCGCCGCCGTAATCAACTTGCCGGACTTATCTGTTCACGGCAACCGCCTCGGGTCGGCTATAAATAGCACCCCCGAACTCGCTCTCGCCCCCGCACGACTCCACCACCTTACTAGACCCCGCCTAGCCACTGGAAGAGCCTCGAGGGGCTCTTCTTCCCCGACTCTGGCCGCCCCGTTCCGCCTCGGCCTCCACCTCGATTCGCTCTGGTGAGGCTGTCTCCGACGCCCTAACTTCGTCAGCAACCCTCTCGAGCAACTAGGAGACTAACCCCCACTCCTATTTGATCCCCGCAGCTCCCTCCGGCGAGATCCACGACTGCCCGAACCGCCGTCCGCCGGAGCAAGGGCCGCCGTCGACACAGTGCTCGCCGACGACCACCACCACCACCCACAGACGAGGAACAGTGCACTGATCTCGAAGGTAACCCCGATCACCTTGCCTCGCGGTGGATCACCGCCGGCGACCACCACACCTCTCGGGCGTCATCGCGCTCTGTTTTCTCCGTTTGAAATTTCAAACCCGACAGGTGGAGCCCGCCTGTCAGCCTCACAGCCGTTTCTTTTAAACGAAACATTATTCTGGACTGTTTCGCAGAGCCCCCTGGAAACTTTCTGTTTCATTACAAATGGGTCCTTGGACCAAAACTCTTATAACTTTTAAACAAAAAATGATTTTTCATTGATTCCTTTTCTGTCATCTTTATTTTTCTGTCTAGTTGTTTGTCATATTTATTTCAAAAATATTTGGAACACTTATCTGTACAGTCACGGTATTTACATTGCGTATGTATTTTTCTTATACCGTAGATACCGGAGGAGGTGACGGAGCTGCAAACTTCACACAGTTAAACTCCGACTACTCCGAACCAGGCAAGCATGTTTGAACTCTTGATATGATGAGTGTTGTTGCATGTTTGCATTTTAGTATAGTCATGGCATGTTTATGAACATCACTATGAATGTTATATTTCATGCACATAAGCGGAAAGTAAGTTTCGGAAAGCATTATGTTGTTGGAGACATATTTGCATAGCCATGTGTTGGCATGAGGATGGGTAAGATGGCAGTGTTGTGACATGCCAGTCTTATGCCAGATTATTTGACTTCCGTGTCATCGTGAAACAAATCACATTTCCATTCATCCCTTCCTATACTGTCACATGTTTTCCGAAAGGAATATGGCATAGTAAGTTGCAAATCGTTTTCCTGGTACACACCAAATAGAGAGGCCGGGATGAGGGTTCCATGGCCCTGGATTAAAGCCCGTCATCCGGTCAGGGGGCATGGGTGTTTCCGGTTGGGACCGAGAGGGGGGCACCCCTTAGAGCGCGCGTATAGAAATTTGATCCCATGCTATTCGAGGTTGTGACCTCCCCATCTCAAAGTTTTTCTTGGACGTTGTCCTGGGTGATTCCTGGCATCGTGAGGTGAAATGGGTGTGTACTAGTTAAATGTGTTTCTACTGAAATACCGTAAAGGGAACTAGTCCTTCGTGACTACGGAAATCCGTTGGTTGTGGTCAGTTCATCCAAACTCTGCAGAGTCTCAAATCTTTCAATTATCTTGTACTTTGTTCAAGTACTATATTCATCTTATCTTGTCAAGTATCAGCCTCAGTGACAAAAGTCTTGTGGGATTTATGTGTGATAAATCCGGTTAAAAGATTATTCTTGTGGATGGACTAATCTTGTTATTTACATTTATTACAAGCCCGGTCTGCGATGTCGCTCAGACGTCCGACGGTGGCATACCTGTTATTTACTTTTGTTATAGGCCCTATCTGTGATGTCGCTCAGACGTCCGATGGTGGCATACCTGTTATTTACATTTGTTGCAAGCCCTATCTGCGATGTCGCTCAGACGTCCGACTATGGCATTTCTTTTACAGCCCTTTATGTGATGTCGCTCAAACGTCCGACTGTGGCATTTCTTTTAAAGCCCTTTATGTGATGTCGCTCAGACGTCCGACTGTGGCATTTCTTTTAAGACCTTTATGTGGTGTCGCTAATACGCCCGACTGCGGCATTTCTTTTAAGCCCTTCATGTGTTGTCGCTTAGACGCCTGACTGCGGCATGCATTTTATTTATTTACCTTTCGAGGCGTCGCTCCAGACACCCAATCGGTTTTCAGTTATTTATTTTATTTATCAAGTCCCGCAATATTATTGTTGTTATATGAGCATCATCTTTTATTCATGATGCATTCATGCATTCATTGATTATATCTTTTGTCCGAACTGTCTTGCGAGTACCTTCAAAGTACTCACCTGGCTTGTTGATTTGGCCAGATGTTGATGAAGGCGATCTCTTGGATGAAGAGTTTGATAGCGAGTCCGACGCCTACAGGAGTCCCAGTCAGTCCCGTGCGATCCTGTTTTGGTCATTGTATTATTCGCTCCCGTAACCTCCGAATAAATTCATCGAGCCTCCCCCGACGCTCGATGAGCTGCCAGTTAGGAGTCAAGTTATCCACCACCACTTTTTCCTCGAGCTAGTAGTATGCCACCACACCCCTGTGTCATAACCGCCCATATGTAAGATATTGGCGAGTTTGTAATAAATTTTTGAGCAGCCTCAGCTCAACCCTATAATATATTTGATGCTACTGGTTCTCTGTTTATCAAGCATTTGTCTACCAGAAAGGATGACTTTTTCCTATACTGGGATTTAAAGATCGATTTTCTCAATATTTATTTATTGAAAAAGTCGGTCGTGACACTGGCCAGGCTTGTGTGGTGCTGAAGCGTTTGGTTCATGCCTGGGCCAGGCAAAGCATCAACGTCCCATCAATCAATGCATGCATCAATTATTTAATGCTAATATCCATCCATGTTGTTGTTAGCCTCATGGCCGCACGACTAGGCACGACCAGGCGTTCGAAATTGATCGCCTGGGCCAGGCTACTTGCAGTGTCTGGAGTTCAGCCAGGCTAATTAAATTGCAAGGGAACCCATGCCACGTGGGCTTTCTTTTTCACAGGGTAGCAACCAAAAAAGTGTGCATGAAATCCAGCCACAACCCTAGGCCAGGCAAAAGATGCTCAGGATGCAAGCCAAACTGGCCTTATATCTCCATGGTTCACACATACACATGTCTTGCTCGCGCTATACATATAGACCCATCCAACACTCTCCGCCCTTGTTCTCTCTCCATGTGACACGCACCCCCCTAAGTACCATAATCCCTCACTCCATCATAGGCGCAAGCACTCACCCCCCTCCTAAGTATGATTATCTCTTACTAGCCATGAGGAACACACGCATTATCTCCTTCCATCCATACGTCTATCTCGATATCTCTCGGGGCATCTTCTATCGCGCACACACCTTGTCACTCGATCTCCCACCCATGTAGTCCCATCACGATCTCCAGGGGATCTCTCGATGACAAACATACACTCTCTCCTCCCCATGTCTGCATTTTCTCCGTACGTCTCTCTCGACCTCTCTCCCTTGTTTGTCAGACCCCTCTTGGCCACGTGCTAGGGGTCTTTCTCTCTCGGTTCCAAACAACCACACATTATCTCCTCACCTTGCCTCCGTTATCGAAGATGCATGTGTGATATGTTTGCATAAGACACGCACACACACTTTTCTCTCTCTCTCTCTCTCTCTCTAGTTAGGGACTCTGTCACGTCCATAAGCATATGGATGTTTTGAAAAGTCAAACCTCAAAAAAGTTTGACCAGGTATATGTGGAGAAAAACATTTACATCTGGAACGATCATTAGATTCATCACAACATGTACTTACTTCATACTATCATTTATCTTTGGTATTGTAGATATAAGTAATTTCTTTATAAACTTGGTTAAAGTTTCAAAAGTTTGACTTCAAAAAATGTTGGAACTACATTATCGTACGGAGGGAGTAGCTCTTTCTCTCTCTGCTATCTCTCACAGGCCTCCCCTCTCACTCGAACTCTCTATACCGACAGATTATACGCTCACTATGTCAGCGTATAGCTCCGTATATTGTTTAGTTGACTGGTCAACCAATCCACATGCTGCCTTGTCAGCTCGTGTTCTGTATCTTCGTGTGTTGGCCCATGTCGCAGTGGGTGAAAATAAGTAAACTAGAGGCCCATCTGACACGCGGTGAAGTAAACAAAGTTGAAACCACTCGGGGTAGCACCTTGCATGCTAGTAAATTGAGGGCGCATTGAGGACAAACTTCTTGCGTGCGAAGGACGCACTCACGCACAATTCACCACTACGTGGCGACATGCACAGAACGACGCACTCGCGCACACCCAACACACAACACACACTAGCACACGTGTACACTGGCGTCACCGCCAGTTGAGATGGACGGCGAGGCAGCCAACAAGCGGAGGCGGCTCGAGCCAAAACCGCATCCGGTGAGCCAGGACTTCATCAGCAGCCTCCCCGACGACATGCTGCTCGTCATCATCGGCCTCCTCCCCACCAAATCTGCCGTGCGGACCGCCCTTCTCTCTCGGCAGTGGCGCCCCCTCTAGTGTTGCGTCCCCCTCAGCCTCACCATCGACAGCTGCCTCTGCGACGGGGATTGCAAACGCATGGCCGCGGTCTCCAAGATACTTTCATCGCACCCTGGGCCAGCCAGACGCCTTGACATCCGCATGTTCAGTACCAACTGCAAGGTCCAACCCAAGTTCGATGAGTGGTTCTTATCCCCGGCCCTAGATCAGCTCAAGGAGCTCAGCTTTGAAGCTGGACGTTGTCGCTCTCTGCCGCCGTCCGCGCTCCACCTCATGCCAACGCTGTGCCGCGCCAGCTTCAGCTCCTTCTATCTTCCCCAGATTAATGCCGCGCCCGCCCTTCTTCTCCCTCAACTCAAGCAGCTCGACCTCTTCGACGTTGTCATCTTGAAGAAGGCTATGGAGCACCTGCTCCGCAGCTGTAATGCACTCGAGTACCTTCGTCTTGAGCAGATCCACGGGTTCATTAGCCTCCACATCACCTCGACGAATCTCCGATGGATTTATGTGTCTTGCTGGCCCCACAACAAGACATCAATTGGGAAGAGATCACTCCAGCTGTTCCACGTTATGGTCATTGAGAATGCGCCTTTCCTTGAGAGATTGTTTGTATCGGATCTAGAAGGTCCAACAAAAATCAGGGTCATTGACGCGCCGAAATTGACAGCGTTGGTGTACTCGTCTGCCAAATTCTCTAAACTCTTTATTGGATCCGTAATCGTTCAGGTACAACACTGATCTTCTTCTCCATCTTCTTTAAATTCACATTTTTAAATTTCTTCTTCATGTATTTACGACTGTCTTCCAAAAAATGATTCTCACAAGCTTGACCCAGTCCATGCACACAGTGAAGATCTTAGCACTAAAATCTATCGGCCCCAATCTGGATCAAGTTGTTGGACTCCTTACATGCGTTCCATGCACAGAGAAGCTACTCATCGAGGTGAAACTTCTTTCCTATATGTAAACGGTAATCAAAACTACATCTACGCACTGTTCCGAAAGAAATGTTTTTAGTATTTTTTTCTCACGTGATCACCTGCATCATTTTTATGCTGTACTACTATAGTAGCCTAGGCTAGTCATAGTGGAAAGTAACTTAGACTACTCCAGTAACTCTATGGTTACCCTAAGAGCAAGTACTACCTCCATCCTGGTTTACTCTTCCAATTTTGTTGTATCAAAATTTGACCATAGATTTAACTGACAAAATGTTAACGCATGTCACTAAGAACTATATCGTTGGATTCGTATTTGAACATAATTTCAAATGGTGTAATTTTTAGTGACATGCATTGGCATTTTCTTAGGTAAATCTATGGTCAAAATTTTATACTAAATACGAGGTAGTATTCCCTCCGTCCCAAAATTCTTGTCTTACATTTGTTTAGATACGGTTGTATCTAACACTAAAATGTAACTAGATACATCCGTATTTAGACAAATTTAAGACAAGAATTTTGGGATAGAGGGAGTACAAAAGTGGGCTATGTAGGCCAAAACATGTGCCAAATTCACTCGTGATGCATTTGGCATCGATGCCCCTCCATTGCTCACCTGGTGCCCCAATCAGGATCACCTACTTTGCTCCGCTGCCAAATTAACTCACGCAATGAAAAAACACTGCATGGGAGAGAGAGAGGACTGAGGAAATAAAAAAACACTTGTTTGGGAGAGTAAGAGGCTGGTGTAGTTGGTTTGATTGATTTGTTTATACATGTGAGTCTGTGTGCACAGCAGTGCCAACTCTCTCACATCGCGAGAGCGGTGCCAAAATCTTTTGATTTGACATCGATGCGTATGATGTGGCATACTTTTGCGAAATATGGCATCGGCCACATAGTGGAAGGCAACAAATGCCCAAGCTCTTCATGTGTTCCTAGTTAAATGAGAGGAAACAGAAAGAGAGAGAGAGAGAGAGAGAGAGAGAGAGAGAGAGTGAAAAAATATCACTAGCCAGCCAACCCTATCGTATGAGCGAATGATATTGGTACCTTTTGATGACACGGCAATCTTAGGCAGCCAGCTGCTCTAATTTGTTCTCTTCTTTTGCAGATAAAAAAAGACCCGAAAGTGAAAAATGTGCTGCACTATAACTATCTCGTCGAATGCCTTGATCTCCATCTTATAGAAATTGATTTGATCGACTACCGAGGCAGCGCATCTGAGATTAAATTGGCCAGGTTCTTTGTTCTGGAGGCAAGTGTGCTCAAGGTAATGAGGTTTGGCGTTCTCTGGCGCAACAATGAATGGCGTGCTAATCACCGCAAGCGTCTAAGGCTAAATGAAAAAGTTTCCACAGAAGCTGAATTTGTTTTTGAAACATCAAGTGGCCAGAGACTCGAAAACTTATTTGCCCATTAGTGACTTGCCAGGGCGGTGGATTTTAGTTTGTACGATAATGCTGCATCCATCTAAAGTAACGAAAGTTCTTACATAAACTTCCTAGTAATTCCCTCTTCGTAGGTGCATCATTACTCCTAACATTTGTAATATCAGTTTGAAACTTGTATATTGCTATGTCCTATTCCCGCGTTTTCAAAATCCTGCAAATCAAACAGGTCCTGAGTTGGTGATGATGTTGTGTCTCCCATCTTTCACCAATATTCGTCGGATCTAGATCTGACGCATACAAACCAAGCTTCTCCATTTTTGCAAAAAGATGCCCGCACTTGTTCCCTATTTACAAACAACTCTTTGTCTCTCACAATGAGCCTTATCTCCTCCCCACCACATGTAGAAGGCCATGGAAAAATCTGGCGTGATGGCCGCCGCCAGAGCCGTGCACCCCCAATCTTGGTGTTCCATGCAATGCACGGGCATCTACGCACGGGAAATTATGTCGAACAGGGCTAGTTGTAAGCAGGCTAGCTCTACAGCCATGATGATAGTGACTGCAGATGGTGAGGCTGACTATGGTATGCCGAACACAGCGCCTATACTCAAGTGTCATCTCCGATGCAGGGTCTTGTCCCTTCACTGTGAGGAGTAGCACGTAATAATTTGACCAACGGGTAGTACAGTGCTAGTACTCCTACTACTACATTGGTAATACTACTACTAGGACTAGTAGCACCACCGTCTAGATTTAGGAGTACTACCACGTCCATCTGGATTTTAGTATTTGACTAGCAATATCTACTAATGCATGTCACAAAAAATATACTACTCCCTCTATAAATAAATACATGGTGTTTTATTCCTATCGGCGAGAGAACTTAATGTTTTTTTGCTAACTAGAGTACTAATAGGATTACATGCAATGAACTAAACAATGCATGTCATGTTTGGTAGTCTCAAGTCATTGAAAGCATGCACAGCCCACATCAATCATTGGTTGATATGTCATGAAATAAGAAACAAGGAGGGAGTTAATGCACCGTGCCTAAGTGTTTTGGGATTATTTGGTTTTTGTAAGGTGACTTACACAACATTTTTGTTCACATGAATTAACATTTTATTAGTTAAATCAAAGGTCAAAACTTGGAGCAAAATGCAAAGGGGACCAATAAACCAGTAAACATCAAACTTCTCTCGTTTGGCCCCAACTAGAGGTCCGGTGAGATGACTATACTACACTGGCACGGAGGGGGACGCATCTTCATTGACTTACGGCAACTGCCTTTGGGTGAATGACAAGTGGGCCCAGGGGGTGGCTGGCCCACCTATCATACAGCCAAAGGCAGGTGCAGTAGAGGGCCGAGGAGTAGTACGAAATCCTACGCACTCGAATCGCAAGATCAGTTGACTAGAAGCTAAGCTAGACCCATGGAGGCAATGAGCGCGAGCATCAGCCGGCTGTGCCAGATGGTCCATGATGCCGGCTTGTGGCCCGGCACTGAGGAACGTCTCCAGGTAGTATTGCTTGAGGCCGCCAGGGCGAGGGGACGCTTGGACGACAGCTTCGTCTCCTTGTTCGACGAGGTCCTTCTCGGTTTCCTCGACAAGTTCACCGTCGTCAAGAAGCTCGTGGACGACTTTGACGTAAGCCTCCAGCCGATGCGCCCAGGCTCTGCAATGCCCGTCACCCTCAACGGCCACTATGGTGACAACCTATTCGACACACTAGTGGCCCTGCGACTGCCCGCCGTCGCGTCGGAGAATGTCCACCTTGAGGTCTCGCTCGCCGCGCAGCGCCTAGCACAGCAAGACACCATCGACATAATCACCCACGTCTACACGCAAATCGTCCACAAGGACTACTACATGCACGAGGAGGACGATAGGATGCTGGCCTTCTTGGACCGCAGGGCCACCTTGGACGGCACTGTTCAGAAGCATGTTGAGCTCACCGCCAACGCCGCTGGTCCTCACACGTCGGTTGGTGACCCGACACACTAGGGCGTGAGGATGTCGTTGATGGATCCGAATGTATTTTTATCTTTCCGTCAAATCCATGTAGTAGTATATGATACTACAGTAATTATCTTACCTTCCGCATCAACTTCATAATTTTCGTACATACTCCATGCATGAACGGCGCCAGAACCAAACTTCTCATTACTATAGGCAAAATTGTTATTTTCTATCTATCGGTCGCGCCATGGAGCAGAACCAAATTTTACAAGTTACAAGTTCAAAAGGAAAAGCCTGCCGTGTTCGCGTTGCACCCCCACACGGTTGGTCCGACACGCCGCTCAAGCGGGAATGTGTGCGGTGTTGCATTTTCACTTACAAGTGGGACCGCAGTTGAGCAAACCGACTATCGGCAAACCCCCACCCCGCCCACCGCATGATGGCTGAGAAAATAGGAGGGAGAAGAGATGGCTGTAGCATGGACTCCAAGAAAATTGGTGTCGGATGGGACTCGTGTGGGTGGCGTGTGCCGTACTGCTAGACGTGAATGCTAGTTGTGGCCCATGCCACCCCACTATATCGAGCCTATATCAAGGTACGTAGAACAAATTTCCTGCAGTCCATGCTCAGCCCTCCTCTATCTCTCTTCTTAGCCAGCCAGCGGACGCGCGGAGCCCATCATCCGTTTGCTCACATGCGGTCCCACGTGTGAGTGAAAACGCAAGCGGACCCACTGAACCTGCACATCTTTCACCTTGACGTGCTGGTGATGGAAAACAAATCCAATGAAGATCTTCGGTGGCCGCTTTTGGAGTTACTCAAGAGTAGTAAGATTCTATTTATAGTTTAACCCAAGATGCACATCTCGTGGCTTCAAATACCACTCTATTTTTTTCATGACACGACCTGGATGCTGGATGTCCCACTTGTCGGCAAAAGGAGGAAGAAACTGACCAAATCTTCGGTTGTGCTCTCAGATTAGACTAGTTGTGCTAACTTAAAAATTTTATTGTGTACTCCCTCCATTCCAAAATACTTGACTTCCATTTGTCCAAAAATGGATGTACCTATATACTAAAACATGTCTAGATACATATATATATTGACAAATAGAAGGCATGTATTGTGCAACGGAGGGAGTAGAATGGATGCAAGTTTTTGTATTGGGAAGAAGAGTACATCCATATATTGATAGAGCGCAATTTAGTAGATGTTCTATCACTTTTAGCTAGCACAGAGGCTAGAGATGATATTAGTGCATTTGTTGATACTCCTACTAGAATAGAGGCTAGACATGAGACTAGATGCGAGGAAGCAACGTCTACTTCTTTACACTCGGAGAAGAAAGATGCACGCAAGATCGAGCCTCCGCAGATCAACAATGAATGCATCGAGAAGGCACTAATCCAACTTACATGAGTAGTAAAATGTATTCTTGTGGTTCTTGTTTTCTTTGGTCTTGCTTTTCTAGTCAAAATTATCGTTGGAGTTCGTGCAAAATGGAGGTCTGTTTGGGGTCGTGCGTTGGAGTTGGCCTTACAAGTGGGACCGCAGTTAAGGAAACCGACTATCGGAAAACCCCCACCTTGCCCGCCGCGCGATGGCTGAAGTTAGAGAAACGACGAGGTTGAAGAGATTGCTCTAGTACAGACTCCTAGAAATAATATGGTGTCAGATGGATGTCGTGGTGGTGGCGTGTGTCATACTCCTGGACGTGAATGCTTGTTCTGGCCCATGCCACCATACTACTCCTACTACTTACTCCTACTATATAGTACTAGTATCGAGGATTCGAGGTGCTGGTTACGTACAGCGAACACATTAACATATGGCTACATTAAAAACACCCGCCCGACGCGCGAAGCATGTGAAGCTAGTACAAATAGTGTACTACTATTGTTGATTGGCCTCATCCGATAACCTGTTGCAATGCATGTATTATGTATTCGGAAAATATATTTTTTCCTCGTCGCACCACTCACTTAGAGAAGCGACTCGAAAACCATTCATAAATTTAGTAAGTTTATCACAGGCATATCATTTTATTACATACAACAGGTCATCAACCCACATCGACAACGAGAATACATTATAAATACTAAAGTTTTCACCACACAAAAAATAACAAGCAATGAAATGAACTTCAACTCAACCATTCCTCGGCGTTGGAAATGCTTGCTTTGAACCACAAGTGATTCTCTGGGACGGGCCATCCATTGTCTATCTGGAGACCAACGCAGGACTGATCATCCATGCTGAAGCAGCCTACTATATCAGTACCAGGGTAGGGAACCACCCAAATGTCCGAGGTATAGACACAGTTGCTTCTCATAAATGGTAGTAACGTTGTGTCAACAGCAGTTGGATCACCTTTCACCATCATTGGATAGTTTTGTCCAAGGAAGAGCGAGTATTCTCCAAGACTATCAATTCTGTACCAGGGAGAAGGAGTTGGCACTAGCACACTAGTATCCATCCCGAATACCATGCAACGGGTGTTGGAATAGGTCTGGAGAGTGCGACCATGGGAGACTACACCTGCTTCCTTAGCAGTAACATCATCAGTGGGCTGTATACACACAAGAAGAGGTGATTCATCAGAATTAGTTGCTAGGTGCCAAAGAGTATATGGGCGCTGCTCGTCCTCATTCTTGTGATCATCACCATCGTCATCTCCCCCTTGGTTATAAAATTTTTCAAGTATAGGTGGTGGAATGTTCACAGGACCTTGGAAACACAAGAAGAAGGTTAATTAGTAAAGGGAAACTTGCTAACCCGCATGCATGTGGATGAAACAATTATAATTACGGTGGAAGACAAGTGTACTGAAACTATGAGGATGCCATGCAAAAATAGTGCCACGAGTGGTGGAAGCAAACACAAGGCCCTCGTATTGAATTGCATCACAGTACTCATCCGTGTACAGGAACTGATTTTTGAGCAATATCCATCGAGTCAAACCACCAAGGACGGCAACAAGCTTGACGAAGATAGCAACAACTTCATAGTTCTTGTAATTCCAAGAGCGGTTGGGAACTCGACAAATTGCTATCTTCCATAGAAGACAGTCACCATGATTGTATTTGAACGTGCGTACAATACCGGTGTGCTCAACCTCTGGGCAGTCTGCTGAGATTTTTGGAAGTGGAACCTGGTCACGAGTGTACACATTCACAAGTTCCCACTCGCGGTTGGACCCAATGTAAACAACCCAATCTCCATTTGCGTCTGCCCAATCCTTGACCTCAAGTGATGGCATCTTAACATCACACGTATCATTATCAAGCGGCATCAACTTGCACAGGGTGAGGCCTCCGTCGTGCCGATGCCAGTCATCAGGGTCACGGCGAAGAAGATAGGGGAGATAAACCGCTCCTTGACTCTTGGGTTCCTTGTAATGATGTTATTAGTTGAGTCAAGAATGGGCTTGAACGAACCTGCCATGCTAGCCGAGGTGATGACGTCACATCGATCAATGAGTTCCTCCACCACGTCATCTTTCAGATCGGGGCAAGAATAACGGGGTCGTTTCCGGCCTGTTCCCTCCCTGGAGAAGACGATCGAACAATGGCAGAAGAAAGGGTGAAGGGCTGAAGGAAAATGGAGGAGGGAGAGGAAGACCGTGCGACAGCAGTTCCTAATCAAGAGGGAAAGGCGAAGAGTCGGTGGACGGTTGCTAGTTTGCCACGGTTCACGAAGAGGCGCCCCGGCCTACACGTCCATTTGGAAATACTCTACTACTCGCCGTCGTCTCACTGATATGTTGGAATGGGACCACATGTCAATGAAACATGGTGTGTAATTTCTCGTGAAAAATGCGATCTGGCCGCGTTGGCCCGAGGTGCCGCATTAGTTATCGACCTTTATTTTCTTAATGGCGTGCCGTTCAGTTTTGAAGCACGACTAACTGGTACTGTACGCAGAGAAAATATAAAGTACTCTACCACTACTCCACCTCCAGTACTAGTAGTATAAAAAATATATATAGGCCGGAGCTTCAGCGCTTTCTTGCCAAGGGCTGCCCACTTGCTTCTCACACTACCACCCTCTCTCCAGATCTAAAAAAGATGGTCCCTCTCTCCCTCCTCATCGGTGGTCACAGATCCGCTGGGGAAGAAAAGGACGTGCAGCATTGATGCACTCGTCGTCAGCGAGCGAGGTCACGCACTTACGATAAGGCTGTCCTCTCAGACCTAGCGCCCGCGCGGGATGGCCTCCGTCCCCAAGCTCGCTGACGTAGTGTGTGCGGAGGACGACGACCATGACCGAAGCCACTTCCCGCTGACCCTTAGGTATGCTACCTCTTTTTGAACCATACCCTTGTTCTATTGCCCCATCTGGCACGTCGTTGCATGTGGATCTTTTTCCACTCCACCATCTTCCCAATTTGCTATCCTCTGCTCTGCTGGCCACACAAACGAAAACCATAATTTGCACTATTAAAGGAAACCCTACTTCATGCAGACTAATCCATGTCTGGGTTGAATAAGGAAAGGAAGGGAGACTGTACTGTCTAAGAGAGTAGGCATCGAACCCGCATCTACGTTGAAAAGGGGAAAATCAGTAGCTAAGGAACGAGTCTCGTGTCTCTTGGTTGAAGAAAGGTAGAAAGGCATGACAACACAATAGAGAATGACCGGGTCGATCGGTTTGTTGTCCTCACATAGGAAAAAGGTGGCTAAAGAGAACAAAAATGGGACGTGATCCACATATGATGCCTGGATATTTGTTGCTCTGGGCAACCATACGTCCCACACCACTCTGCGTTCGTGGAGGTACATCGTACTGGTGTGCCCACTGTCCAAATGGGCCTCCCATGCTCTTATTGCCACTTATTTTGTTGTTAGTATAACGCCAGCAGTCAAGTCAAGCAATGCTACTGCTAAAGTGATGCCACATTTAACTAATGCTTCTCTCCGTCTAATGCCACCGATAAATTTAAGCAATGCCATTTATTGTCACTGGATTATTTCAGGGTTAGTTGTTGATTGTGGATGCATTAAAGATTTTTCAGCTAAGGCATTCTAATTCTGTTGCACAGCCAATATACCAACGATGAAACTTGTTACTACCTTCAGATTTTTGCACTGTTGATGCTTATAGATTGCATACCTCACTTTCATGAGATAAGTTAATTTTTTTTGTACAGTGTCACCAAAATGCCAAGGCGCTGATGTCATTTTATTTTGGTTAAACTGCACATACAATTATGAAGACAAGAGGAAAGGTCAAGAGTGGGCACCTCCTCCTCCGGCTGTTCTCTTGATTCGTTCGATCAAGTTTTTATGTTTGGTCGATTATCAAGATTGCGATAGCAATTTTTAAGGTCCCCCCGAGTTCGAAATGATATTTACCTTGGAGGTACATGGTTTGCAATTTTTTATACTGTCATTAGTTAATAATGCTAGTTACCTTCAGACTTTTGTATTTGGTTTAATGCTCATGCACAGCTAGTATACCAATGCTGGAACTTGTTACCTTTACATTTTGTATTGTTAATTCTTATAGAAACCTTCCAGTGCTAGAGTTTATTGAAATCTGTTCAGTAAAACCATTGTACTGTACCCTGTAATAAACTAACTACTCTACTGTTGCACTAGCCACTGGATTAGTGTATATTTGTAGTATTCGAATGGTGTTGCATTTGCGTATGGACATAAATAAAGTGTGGCAAGCTTTCCGAGATATGTGATCAAGAAAACTACTACATGTTTTTCTAAATACTAGACGTTTGGGTACTTTAAATTGAACCGTGAAAACATATTATATTAAGGAACAGAGGGTGTAGAGTTCACTCAAATTATCCCGGTAAAGCTAGTCATAGCTTTGTTAAAATTAATGTTCCTTATGTTATCGGAGGAGGTCTGTATGTTTGTCTCTAATGCCTGTCGACTACATACCTGACATCATGATGTAATGTTAAGTCATTTCCTTTTGTACAGTGTCACTGTATTGTCAAGGCAGTGATGGCATTTTATTTTAGTAGAACTGCACAAAAATTTCTTAAAAGAAGAGGAAATGTCAAGAATGGCTCAGTTTTTCAGAAAAAACTATGTATGCCTTCCTGACATCAGCCGCTGTTGCTTTATTTATTCCTTCAAATAGGTGGTTAGAAACAGTCTTGCTACCTTTTCCCATTAAGAAATTGGAATGCTTATATTTGTGAGTCTATGCTTCAGCTAGTGCCACTTTTATAGTAATCACACTTTCAATATCTATGCAAATAGGGATGCTCGATTTTAGTGGAACTGCACAAAAAGTCCAACTGGTTCAACATTAGGAGCATATTTTTTTCCAAACCTTTATATCCAATTGGTGGCACTATGAGCTGTTCATTACGAAGGTACATGGTTTGCTACTATCTTGCTACTATTTTTGTACTGTCATTAGATAGTAATACTAGTGGTTTGCATGTGAATTTATTGGCAGGGTGGACCTACATTGGAGGTGCAGGACAGGATTCAATGATTGGGTGCTCAATTTCGGTTGTATCGATTTCACCTCTTCCATCACTGCGAACATGGATATCCTTGGTCTGATGAAGAATAGGCGCTATATTTCTACTCTGAACCAGCAAATCAATTCAGTATGAAATTGTCCAGGGCAAAACATAAATGTATCAGATTGTCCAGTGCAGAACATGACAGATGCTAAGCGGAAGAGACATGTTTAAACCGAAAATACATGGTGTGATATATGTTTACTAGCTGCTTGATATTTGTGCAGACAGAGACGTCTTCCCGTTACTATTTGGCAAAGAAACAAAGTGTCCGCAATTTTGGTTGAACAGCACAAGAGAATAGTATAGTCATTGCATGTAGTGCCATTTGAAAATAGACACAAAGATTGGATAGTCACTTCATGGACTGCAGAAAAGTAGTACTGTACTATTTACTGGCCAACACTAGGTGCTTCATTACTTTGGTCTGATTATACAATGGGCATCATTTTGCCTAAGTTAAAGTTTGTATTCCGAAAATAGTCTCGCTGTGTGATCGAGAGAAGACAAAATCATATTGCAATGGATGTTCCTCCATCATGTGTGGTTCATTCTCATGGTTCCAGTTGTTGGTGAAACCACTTACATTTGCAAGAGGAATTGTTGACTTCACAAACAAATTTGTCTTTTAGTCTGTACTGAATGTTGGACAAGAGAAGCATGCATGTTAGTAGGAAGAACATATGTTTTTCTAGATCTTTGCTTTTGGAGCTACATATTTGTATATGATCTGTGAATCATTGAGATGCATTAACATGTTGATCTTATGTATGGGAATCGTACTAGTTAGTTTTAGTTGCGAAGCAAGATCCAAAGTGGCTGATCTTTGCTTTTGGAGCTACATATTTGTATATGATCTGTGAATCATTGAGATGTATTAACAGTTACTTATTTCTGTTCGCTCAGTGTTTACAAGTTACTGATCGATCACTAGCTAGCCTACAAATGCGCTCCTGGCAGTTTTATTTGCGACGCAAGATGCGAAGTGGTTTTTTGAATAAAAATGCCTACCTCCGAAGAAACTGACAAGCTACACTATCGAGCCTACACGGATAAAAATGCCTACCTCTGAAGGAACTGACAAGCTACACTATTGATCCTACACAGATAAATAGATCACGCACGTACTACCTCCTTTCCGGTTTGCAGGGCTCAATTCAAGAAATGACCTACTCGATCCTACACGAATAAATAGCGGATCACGCACGTACTAGTACCTCCTTTCCGGTTTGTAGGGCTTAATTCAAACATCTCACCAACCAAGGTACACCCTCCGTCCGGGTTTATTAGTCCCGTGAGCAAAGCAGCAAGACCAAGGCATGGCAATAATTAACGGCATGCAGAAGTTTAAGCCTAATTAATTCCAGCGATTTAAGTGGCTGCATGCGTGCCCTCGGCTGTGACTCGTTGCATGCTGCTTCGCGTATTGCCTGCGAGCGATTCTCAGTGCCTACATGCAGCCGGCCGTAATTAAGGCAGCTAACTGATGCGAAAAAAGATACGCTTTAATTGTTGCAGGCTTTTTAAATCCGTGGAATCATTATTGACAAGGAGGGAGATGATTCGAGTACACTCGTTCGACTGCCATGCCGGCGTGCGACCCAGACGGGACGGGACGGCACATTCATAATGTCAGTTTCTCTAGTTTTCCACGGCAAGCTGGCGCGCTAAGCCATTATGCATTGAATTCCGATGACCATCGCGCTACCTTCCCCCTATAAGTATTGTTTCCTGGCCTTCTCCGGTGCCACCGTGACCCAACTCGCCATATCCTCATAAGCCCCCACCGGCCCGACGTCGCTCGCCACGTCCGGCATGCCCCCGCCCGTCCGTGGTAGGCGACACCGGAGGCAGTCACCACCGGAACTAGTGTTCGATTTTTCACCGGAAGGCAGACGGAGGGAGGAGGCATTCTATCTGTCTTTAGATGGCAATGCAGAGATCGAGGAGTTGTTGGAGCGCGACCGCATGGCGGAGGAGCAGGAGTTGTTGGAGCGCGACCACCTGGCGGAGGAGCAGCGTATCACCGATTTGCGCCGCCAGCGGGACATGGAGCAGCAGCGCACCGATGCTCTGAGTCGCGAGCAGAGCGCCCGCAACTGGGTCGAGTACGTGGAGGCCAGCGCCCGGCAAATAGCCCTGGAGGCTGTCGGTCACGCACGCGTTTGCGACGCCGATTTTTACTACCAACTCGTCAAGTGGGTTTCCCGCTTGGAAGCCGAAGCTTCGGTGGACCACGCCGGCATGGAAAGGGCCAACGTGCGCGTGCAACGCGCCCTATTGCACCTCTTGCCAGTCTGAGGCGAGGCGCAGGACGTCGGTGCCGGCATTTAGCATGTACCACAGATGGCGGCCGACATCGTCTAGTTAGCTAAGAGAAAGTTAGTACTTGTACGCTACTAGAGTATTAGTGGGAGTAGATAGTTAACTTGGCTATGATGGTTGTCAACGTGGAAGTTCAGTACTCTATATGTGTATCAGACCTGTTACTTTGCTCTGAATGTTGAACTTTCCGTTTGAACGTATGGAATGGGCTATTATTTTTTTAAATGGGTTGTATTTGTCCTCCACGGGTTTAGAGGCTGACTTGTGGGCCTAGCAAGTTGACGCGTACACAATCAGGAGATGATTGTACGTGGAGAGGATGACAGTAGGGACCCGCCAAGGTCATGGCAGTACGCAAGCAAGTGCCTCCTTATTTCAAGCCAATAAAAAAGTGGCTCCTCCTAGTGGATTTCTGACATCTCGGTCCCATGCCATTGTCAACGTAGTCAATAAACGAGAGAATTGCACAACGAGTGGCTGACACCACGGACCCAGCAGCTCTCCCAGTTATTTTTATTTTGGGTTAATTTGATAAATGCCACTCCAAATCTGGTGTATCCGAGAAATGCCACATTTCCAAACTTTGAAAAATGCCATTTCATGCCATTTCTAGTGGCATTTTTCGAAGTCTCGAGTGGCGTTTTTCAAAGTTTGCAAACTGCAGTTGCGTTTTTCAAAGTTTGCAAAAATTGGAGTGGCATTTTTGAAAGTTTGGAAGTTGAAGTGGCATTTTTATGAATCGCCATAATTGGAGTGGCATTTATCTAATTTGTTTTTGAGACGGAAGCAGGGTGTCAACTGGGCTGTGTGGGACACTCTGGCCTGTCTAGACAACCTTTTCTTTTATGTTTACCATAGACCAGCCCAGTAGTTTTTTTTCTTTCTGAAAATGGCTAGCCCAGTTTTTTTGTGATTTGTCAATTAAGTCGCTTTATCAGGCCTGTTGGGCTGCAAATCTTTCAAGACGAGGAGAGCTTCATTTGGTTGGCCGAGAAAATGGCCTATCATTAATGAGAAATGGGCTGTACATTTTTAAAATACATCAAACCGACAATTAGTTTCAAATATCTTTTTTTCATTTCGAGATTTTAAATTGCATTAATTTTTATGAGTGGACAATTTATTTGATTTTATATTGATATACATTTATTTTTAAAATCAGTTTGAATGTGACTCGAAATTTCAGGATTAAAAACAGTTCAGACCGCACCGACATATGCAAAATTTCATATAATTTTTTAACCGTGGCCACAATATGGGCTGTAATGCTAACAAAAAGAATATGGGCTCCAAAAAACCCGTAAGAATTAGCAAATGGGCTGTAAATTATTTGAAATAATGGCAGATGGGTTGTATGCTATTTTCCACAGATTTGAGGCTTTCCACAGATGGCATCTATACTGTTGGATACCCATCCAACGGCCGTCATGCTTCTTCAATCTCTGCTCTTCCTGCTCCAGCCGCTCAAACAAGTGCCGGCGGGACTACCTGCTCCCTCCTCCCCGCGGTCGGCTGTGCTGCCACGCAGGCTTCACCGCCCCACCGTACTCCCATCGCAGGCCTAGCCATCCCTCTACTCACCCACAGTCCCACACTTGTTGTTATTCTCCGGCGACGGCAGACGAACCAGTAAACCCTCGTACAGTCGTACTCCCCTCCACGTGGGAAAGAACTGCTGAGTCTTCCCTGCCACCATGTCGTTCCCTTCCTAGGCCTCGCCGTCGTCCACCGCCCTGGTGCTCTCGGCGTGGCGTGGTCAACATGGCCAACGACCGACATGCATCTGAAGTGGACTGTACGTGGAGAGGCTGACAGCTGGGTCCATGGCCGCACGCAAGGAAATGCCTCCTTATTATGCGCAAAATAATGATTCCTCCACCTGACATCTGGGACCCATCGAAAGGGCCTCTCTATTTCGCGAAAAAAATGTTACCGCCGCTGACAGCTCGGACCCACCAGCTATATCTTCGCACGCAATGAAGTGCCTCCTTATTACGCACAAAAAAATGAATACTCCACCTGCTAGCTGGGACCCAGTATAGTGGGCCTACTAAGTTGACGGGGACGAAGGGCTTTGTCAACTTAGTCAATATGCACGATTCTAGCTCGACTGACCGCATGATGTGCATCCAAAGGCCATAGTGCTTCTTCAACCTCTAGTCTTCTTGCTCCAGCCGCCCAAAGTAGCGCCGGTCGTGCCGCCTGCTCCTGCCTCTCGTGGCCGGCTGTGTTGCCGTGGAGGCCTCACCGCCCCCAAACTACTCCCACCGCAGGCCAGGCCATCCCTCCACTCCACTCACCCACACCCCATGTTATTCTGCGGCGAGGGCAGCAAAGCCGAACAAGTGAACCATCGTACTCCTCTCCGCATGGGCATCCACTGCCGCGTCTTCCCCGGCTCCGCGTCGTCTCCTTCCTAGGCCTCGGTGTCGTCCACCGCCGTGGTCAATGTGGTCAACGCCCGAATTCCATCGGAAGAATACTGTACGTGGAGAGGCTGGCAGCTGGGTCCATGGCAGCCGCAAGGAAGTGCCTCCTTATTACGCGGAAAATAATTATTCCTCTGCCTGACAGCAGGGACCCACCGGATGGGCCACCAGTATTTCGCGAAAAAAACATTTACCCCTCACTGCTGGGACCCACCCGACGGGCCACAGTATTTCACGAAAAAAACGTTCCCCCTGCTATCAGCTCGGACCCACCGGAAGTGCCTCCTTATTATGCACAAAAAAATGAATACCCCCCTGCTAGCTGGGACCCACCTTGGTGGGAGGCTGACTTGTGGGCCTACTAAGTTGACGGGGACGGAGGGCTTTGTCAACTTAGTCAATATAAACGATTCTAGCTGCACTAACCGTACGATGTCCAGCCAACGGCCGTAGTGCTTCTTCAACCTCTGGTCTTCTTGCTCCAGCCGCCCAAAGCAGCGCCGGTCGTGCCGCATGCTCCTGCCTCCCTTGGCCGGATGTGCTGCCCCGAAGGCCTCACCGCCCCCTACTATTCCCACCGCTGGCCAGGCCCTGCAGCGACGACAGCCTCACACCGCAGCCACACCAGTGAACCCTCGTACTCCTCTCTGCACGGGCTTCCACTGCCGCATCTTCCCCGGCTCCCCGTCGTCCCCTTCCTAGGCCTCGACGTCGTCCACCGCTCTGGTGCTCTCGGCGCGGCGTGGTCAACGTGGTCAA
Organism: Triticum dicoccoides; assembly: GCF_002162155.2. NCBI lineage: Eukaryota > Viridiplantae > Streptophyta > Magnoliopsida > Poales > Poaceae > Triticum > Triticum dicoccoides. The sequence continues at coordinate 315,776,324 of NC_041387.1, read as the reverse complement.
GGAAGGACTTCCATCGGACGTGGACTATACGTGGAGAGGCTGACAGCTGGGTCCACGGCCGTAGCAAGGAAGTGCCTCCTTATTACGCGGAAAATAATTATTCCTCCACCTGATAGCGGGGACCCACCAGACGGGCCACCGTATTTCGTGAAAAAAATGTTTCCCCCTGACTGCTGGGACTCACCAGCTACATCTTCGCACGCAAAGAAGTGCGTCCTGGCAAAAAAACGATTCGCCCCCTGAGTGCTGGGACCCACCAGCTACATCTTCGCAGGCAAGGAAGTGCCTGACAGTCAGGACCCACCTGGTCAAAGCGTACGTAGCGTTGTCATTCTAGTCGCTAACATGTCCGTACATACTGGTCGATGTAGAGGCGTGCACGTGTTGTAGTAGAGGCGCACATGTGTCGTAGTAGAGGCGGACATGTAGCATGTACACGTACGTACAACGGCCAGGGTGCAAGAAAGAAAATACGGCCACGTATGTACATACGGGCGGGGTCTCGAACGCCTACTCGCGCATACGCACGGCCAGGGCTCGTGTACATGGCTGGGTCAGAACGGAGAAATAGCATCGTCGTCGTGTTCATGGGGAGGTAACAGAATGCGTCGTGTTCATGGGGAGGCAATGGAATGTGTCGTGTTCATCGAGAGGCAACGGAACGCGTGGGAGCCAACCGGCTGGGTCGGAATGGAATGCGTGGTCGTGTTCATCAGGAGGGCTTGGAAGGAACAGGCGATGGAAACGAGGCTTGGCGTACCGCATAACGGAGGCAACGGACCTCCTATGTTCGGAACGGGGTCCTGTTGATCGGGAGGGGTGTGGCGTACCGCAAAATGGAGGAAACGGACCTCCTATGGTCGGAACGGGGGTCCTGTTGATCGGGAGGGGTGTGGCGTACCGCAAAACGGAGGGAACGGACCTCCTACGGTCGAAACGGGGGTCATGTTGATCGGGAGGGGTTTGGCGTACCGCAAAACGGGACTCCATGAGATATTGTTCATCTCCACCGTCGATCTCCTCCAGCCTCCACGGGCTACCATCGACCTCCTCCAGCCTCCACGGGCTCCTGTTCATCCAGCCTCCACCGTGCGCTACTCCACCAGCTACTTGTTCAACCACCCCTCCACTGTCTACTGTT
>NC_041387.1:315737708-315774830 GCF_002162155.2 Triticum dicoccoides | reverse complement strand
CGATCGGCTTCAGTTAGCAACAGTAGGGAAGGAATCGCTAGATCGGGTTCAGTTAACAGCCATCGATCGATCGCTCGGGTTCAGTAATGCGTAGCCTGTAGTGCAATCGCTCGGGTTCAGTTAGAGACCAATGCCTCGCTCGGGTTCAGTTAGAGCCAACGCCTCACACACACGCACGTACCTGTACGAGAGAAACGCGCATTGCTCGGCCCCCAACCTCCCACCATAACTGGGAACTCCCGGAAATTTTCCTCGCCCTCGCTTCTACCATGGTTTTTTCCGTCATGGACGTCCCAAAGAATGTCATGCAGCTGCGTCTCTGGCCCGCCCAGGACGAAAAGCCCATTTTCTGTCATGATTTTTTTTCATAGAAGTAGGAGCCCACCACATATATGATGATACCGGGTTTTGTCACAATTATCGTCATAGAAGTGTCATATGTATGACAGAAAAAAATTCGTTCGGCCCAAAATGTCACGGATGTGTCTTTTTTTGTAGTGATAGCGGTCGATGTGTGGAGTAATAGTAGTAGATGCAGAATCGTTTTGGTCTACTTGACACGGACGTGATGCCTATATTCATGATCATTGCCTTAGAAATCGTCATAACTTTGCCCTTTTCTATCAATTGCTCGGCAGTAATTTGCTCACCCACCATATTATTTGCTATCTTGGGAGAAGCCTCTAGTAAAACATATGGTCTGCGGGTCTATTTTCCATCATATAAGTTTTTGATCTACTATCTTGTAATCTTTTACTTTTCGATCTATAAACCAAAAATACCAAAAATATTTACCTTATCATTTATCTATCTCTATCAGATCTCACTTTTGCAGGTAACTCTGAAGGGATTGACAACCCCTTTATCGCGTTGGGTGCAAGTTTGTTTCATTGTTTGTGCAGGTCTTTATGATTTGTGTATTGTCTCCTACTGGATTGATACCTTGGTTCTCAAACTGAGGGAAATACTTATCTCTGCTTTGTTGCATCACCGTTTCCTCTTCAATGAAAAAACCAACACAAGCTCAAGAAGTAACAGGAAGAATTTCTGGCGCCATTGCCGGGGAGATCTATGCCAAGTCAAGACATACCAAGTACCCATCATAGAAGTCTCATCTCTTGCATTAAATTATTCGCCATTCGCCTCTCGTTTTCCTCTCCCCCACTTCTAAAACGGTTTGCGAAAAGATCCGCCCTTCTCTTCGCCCTTTTTCTTCGCCCCTCTTTGGTTCGATCTTTTGTTCGCTTGTGTTACCATGTGCCTTCTTTTTGTTTGCATCTTCGCTTGCTAAAAGTTTATGGACCCACATCCACTTGCTAATCTTTTTAAGATATCCAATTATGATGAACTAATACTAGCGAGTTGAGTGCACTAGATTATCTTTATGAGGTTTTGCCTGAAATTCGTGAATCTAAAAATTGTGATGAAGTAATTTATGAAGAGCTTCACGATAGCTCCTTGAATAAAAAGCATTATTGCAATTATTTTACTATAAATTCTATTGATTTCAATTGTGCTAATAATTTGCAAAACCCTAAGCTTGGGGATGCTAGTTTTGCTATGTCCACTACTTGTTGCAATGATCATGATTGGGGTGATTATTCTTATGATCTTGAAAATTTATTAAGCCCCATGATAAATATGAGATTGATAATACTGTTTGCAATATTATTGAAAGTGGGTTTGGAAGAGTGTCAACTTTAGATCCCACATATTTGGAGAATGTTCAATCTGATGAAATTTTTGATAGAAGTGGGTTTGGAGAGGTCATGACTTTAGTTAATGTTAATCCCAGTATTTCGGAAGAGTGTCAACTTTGCATGCATGTGGATCATGTTGAGAATACGTTATGTGATATCTATATTGTTTAATTTACTTATGATCCTGCATGTAATTATTATGAGAGAGGAAAATATGGTTGTAGAAATTTTCATGTTACCAAATTACCTCTCTTCATGATGAGATTGCTATCGTCTCTTTCTTGTTCCTTGCATATGCTAGTTTTTGCTTCCCTTGATAATTTGTTTGTTTATAAAATGCCTATGCATAGGAATTATGTTAGACTGAGATGTGTTTGTCACGTGTGAGGGAGTCCTGGATTAGGGGTATCCGGACAGCCGGACTATATACTTTGGCCTGACTGTTGGACCGTGAAGATACAAGACTCAAGACTTCGTCTCGTGTCCGGATGGGACTCTCCTTTGCATGGGAGACAAGCTTGGAGATCCGGATATTATATTTCCTTCTTTGTAACCGACTCCATGTAAACCCTAGCCCTCTCCGGTGTCTATATAAACCGGAGGGTTTAGTCCTTAGAGACAGAATCATAATCATCATAGGCTAGCTCCTAGGGTTTAGCCTCTATGGTCTCGTGGTAGATCAACTCTTGTAACACTCATATCATCAATATCAATCAAGCAGGAAGTTTTTACCTCCGTCAAGAGGGCCCGAACCTGGGTAAAACATCGTGTCCCTTGCCTCCTATTACCATTAGCCTTAGGCGCACAGATCGGGACCCCCTACCCGAGATCCGCCGGTTTTGACACCGACATTGGTGCTTTCATTGAGAGTTCCTCTGTGTCGTCACTGCAAGGCTTGATGGCCCCTTCAATCGTCAACAACAACATGGCCCAGGGTGAGACTTTTCTCCCCGGACAGATCTTCGTGTTCGGCGGCTTCGTACTGCGGGCCAATTCGCTTGGCCATCTGGAGCAGATCGACAGCTATGCTCCCGGCCATCAGGTCAGGTTCGGAAACTTGAACTACACGGCCGATATCCACGGAGACTTGATCTTCAACGGGTTCGGGTCTACGCCAGGAGCGCTGGACAGTCACGATGGGCACGGCTTAGACCTGCTGTCGGACAATGCTCGGGATATCGCCCCTGCAGGAGCCCCGGACCTAAATCCGGAGCAGATTGCCTCGCCCGAGGATGGGTGGATGGACCCCGCCCCGAAGGCCGCACACTTATCGGCGGTAGAGCCGAAGACAGGCTTCACCCCCAAGGAAGCCTGTAACACCGGACCCTCGGACTCGTATCCGGCTGTAGGTTCCAGTCCGCGCACTCCCGAGCCCGCCGATTCTAGTTGGGCTCCGGTAATGGAGTTCACCGCCACGGATATCTTCCAGCACTCGCCCTTTGGCGATGTGCTGAACTCATTAAAATCTGTCTCTTTGTCAGGAGACTCTTGGCCAAACTATGTCCGGCTCGAGTGGGAAGCAGGCGGCAAAGGAACTCGTGGCCCACCCACCACCCACTTCATTGCCACGGTCGATGATTTAACCGACATGCTTGACTTCGACTCTGAAGACATCGACGGTATGGACGACGATGCAGGAGAGGAACAGGAACCACCGCCCACGGGGTGGTGGACAGCCACCTCCTCATATAATATATATATGGTGGACACTCCGGAGGAAACCAATGGCGATGAGGCAAATGGAGGATAACCCCTCAAGGAAGAAAAGAAAGCATGGGTGTCATCGGCGCCGCTCCAAGCCTCACCACAACAATACCGGCACAAGTGACGAAAACAATCCAGATGGTGCCGAAGATGAATACAACCCCGATCAGCCTGCCTTCGAGCAGGCCGAACAGGAAGACGGGCAGGTCAGCCTAGACGAACAGGCGACGGATGGATATCCGGAGGAGGACAACTACATACCCCCCCTCCGAAGACGAGATTAGCCTCGGCGACGACGAGTTCAGCGTGCCTGAGGACCCCGTGGAGCAGGAGCGCTTCAAGAGCCGGCTTATGGCCACTACGAGGAGCCTGAAAAAGAAGTAGCAGCAGCTCCAAGCTGATCAAGACCTGCTCACAGACAAATGGACCGAAGTCATGGCAGCTGAGGAATATGGACTCAAGCGCCACACGGCTGATCGGCCACCTCGTGGCCGGGATAAAATGGCGTATCAGCCCGAATACCAGCCCGCACCCCCACACCAATACACTACGGCCCGAGGCAATAGGCAGGACCTGCAAGATATACTAGAAAACAAGGACAAGGGGCTGCACAGCGACGATGACGAGGAGCCCCGGCGTCCGAACACGGAAGGACAGAAGAAATTTCCTCCCCAGGTGAAAACACACAACATGATCTACGCCACCCACATTCCCAAACAGGAATGGAAGCGAGCACTACGGGACGTCTATGTGACGGAGCCAGTCGCCCCAAAATTCAACCCATGGTCAGCCTGTACGATCACCTTCGATCGTAGGGATCACCCAACCAGCATCCGTCACGGCGGTTCAGCCGCATTGGTCCTTGACCCAATCATCAACGTATTCCTCCTCACGCGAGTCCTTATGGATGGCGGCAGCAGCCTAAACTGCTTTATCAGGACACAGTGCACAAAATGGGCATCGACCCTTCAAGGATCAAGCCAACCAAAACCACCTTCAAAGGTGTAATTCCAGGAGTAGAGGCCCGTTGCATGGGCTCCATAACACTAGAAGTGGTCTTCGGATCTCCGGATAACTTCCGAAGCGAGGAGTTAATCTTTGATATCGTCCCTTTCCGCAGTGGTTATCACGCACTGCTTGGACGAACTGCATTCGCTCGATTCAATGCGATACCACACTATGCTTACCTCAAGATCAAGATGCCAGGACCTCGTGGGGTCATAACAGTCAATGGAAACATGGACCGCTCTCTCCGTACAAAAGAGCATATTGCAGCCCTCGCGGCAGAAGTACAATGCAGCCTTCTCCGGCAAACCACCAACCCGGCGACAACAACCCCGAACACCATCAAGCGAGTCCGGAGTACCCCGCAACAGGATCGCCAGGCACGCCAAGAGCGCGACTAGAAGTCCAGCCTCTGCTCCAGCCCCACCAATGCAGCATTCGTGCCGCGTGTACATAATTACGCACTCAAAATACCATGGGCATAAGCAGAGGCGCAATAGTAACTCAGTCAACAGTGCGGTACAGCCGCAACATACTTTAAATAACCCCGCTTTATCTTTCAGGACACTGCTTTCGGGCAGCCTCTTCAAGAAGAGCCAGATTGTCGGACTTGCACAGGGGAGAAAACCAAGGAGGCAAAAGGCTTTGCACACAAAGGGAATACCCAGGTGGAATCTGTTCACGATCGTTATACCTGTTTTACATACCTACATGCGGCCCGCCCTTGGATAGGACATGTAAAATAGTCCTAGTTACTTCTGCTTAACACATTCATTGTAAACATACGCTTAGACGTATTATTCATCAATGGGAGATAATATATAGCATCAGCTTATTATTCCTATTTGCACATTTTTCACACAAATGTTTATCTAATATTGCATCCGTACACCTTGGTACGTTCAGCTTGCCAGGGCTTCCTATGGCGCCCCATAATACGGCAAGACAAGTCCGAACACTTTCAACAGTGCGGCACCTGGAACTTATAGCATTATATGCATCAGCTCTGAATCATGTCTTGGGTCAATAGTTGGGTTTGCCCGGATCCCTTGTTTTGGTACCTTACGTTCCGTTATATCGGCTAAGGTAGCGCAGGGAGAACTACTGTGATTGTGTCTCGGTTCTTCCGGACGAGCACCTCAGTAGAGAAAGTCGAAAACTGACCGGCATGATGCGGTGAGAGCATGTCGCTGTTCGAGAGGTCTTAGAATCCCTAAAGATTTTTCCGCTTTATGCGAGGAATCGGCCTCGTCCGATTTAGGTGTGTATAGCACCCCAATTCGGCTTTCCGAATTATCGGGGCTTCGCCGAAATTTAAAATTGTAGACTTCTATGGCTAAGTGAAAGTTATAAAGCCGCATAGTCTGATTGGCTTGTTCGCTGCGCCAAACACCTCCTTCAGGGACCAAAAATTTGGATAAAGAGTGTCTCGGTTTTTTCCACGAACACCCCGGTACTAGTCATGTGGGGGCAGAAGCCGATGATTGGCCTACTTTCAGAATTCTATAAACAGCCGCACAGAAGGTAATATTTTAAATCAAAACAAAGCGCTATATAGCGCAAATGACTTCGTCTTTATATTACAAAAACGACTGAAGTACATTCACTCAAAGATCGTGTCCTTGGTACATTCATCGGCAACGAGACGAGCGCCTTTCATAATGCCATCATAATATTTTTTGGGACAGCGATGCGCCTTGCCCTCTGGCGGTCCATCCTTCACCAGCTTCTCCACATCCAGCTTGCCCCAATGCACCTTCGCACGAGCAAAGGCTCGGTGGGCACCCTCAATGCAAACAGATCGCTTGATCACTTCATGCCGCGGATAGGCATTTACCATCCGCTTTATCAGGCTAGAGTAGCTAGCGGGAAGGGGCTCACCAGGCCACATCGGGACTACGAAATCTTTCATAGCCAGTTCGGCCGCCCTGTGGAGTTCAACCAACTGCTTTAGTTGGTCACTTAGAGGCACTGGGTGTTCGGCTCCAGCATACTGGGACCAAAACAGCTTCTCCGTTGAGCTCCCCTCCTTGGCACGGGAGAACTCCGCAGCATCAAATACACTGTGTGGCAGATCTGCGAATGCCCCTGGAGAGCTCCGAATCCGGGTAAGTAAAAGAAACGTCTCCTCCACATGCTTGCTTTGCATAAAGAATGTCTTACCTGCCGCTATCTTCTTGGCCACCTGGATTTGCTGCTGGGCCTTTTCGTCTTCGGCCTTGGCGTCTTTCATACTCGCAAGGGCCTTCGCAAGCTCAGACTCCTTCGTCTTGAGGTCACGCTCCAAGGACTCGAACTTCTTGTTGAGCTCCTGGAGCTCTTGCTGTACCTCGCCCACCCTAGCATTCTACTTTTCGCGCTGAATGCGCTCCATGGCCGCCTTGTCTTCGGCCTCGGACAGCGCTTTCTTCAGGGACGCCACTTTGGTTGTGGCCACTATTACAAAGTCACGACGATTTGTCACCAATTTTGTCTATTCTTTATGATATGTGAACGGGGTATCGCTCACCTTTCTTCTCTTCGAGCTGCCTCTTCGTGAGGCCAAGCTCTCCCTGGGCTTGCTCCAGGTCCCGTTTGAGTCCGGCGACCTCGACCGTGCGGACAGCAGCGGCCAGCAACACTGCCTGCTTATTCACATGCACACCTACTATTAGACTCCTGCGGATTATAATCGACCCTCCGTTTGGCTTTTCCTTCCGAACACCAAACAAAGTATCAAGGGCTACTACCTATCGGGTCATAACTTCACACATTTTTTACTTACCTCAAAGCCTGTCAGGAGGCTGGTGCAGGCTTCGGTTAGTCCGCTCTTGGCGGACAGAACCTTCTGAACCACCGCACTCATAAGAGTACGGTGCTCTTCGTCCATGGAAGCGCCGCGAAGCGCTTCCAGCAGACTATCCGATGCCTCTAGCGTAATGGAAGTCGTCGGCATGGATGGCTCACCCTCCTTAGCGAGGGGCCGCCTGCCCAAATCCGGAACCATTGGAGGTTCCGGTACAGTGTCCGGCTGGGAGCCCGGCTTGCTGCGGCTCTCGTCGGCACAATCCGCGGGGATCTCACGCCCCGTATGCCCGGCGTCTGGGATTTCACCTTGGGGCATCTCCAGAGTCACCTCCCCCTACTCGGGGAGCCTTTGGGACAACACCTGCGTGTCGTCCGCAGGCCGAGGGGTAGTGGCCGTCGAGAGCGAGTTCATCACCGAATTACTCAAGGACCCATCCGAAGCGGATACCTCGGGATGGACCCTGGCCGGACTGCATATACATGTTCGGCGTTATAACAGACTATGAAGCAAAGTCGCACTAAAATACAACAGAGTGCAGATACTTACGATCTTACTAGGGGCTTCTCCCTGGGCAGCCACTCCTCCTCGCTATAGGCGGCCGTGGTGGAATAATCCGGAAGGGACGCCTTTCCCTTCTTGGGCGTCCTAGACTCCCCCTCTGGGGTGGCTTTCCTCTTCTTCTCTTTCCCAGTGTGGGGAGGTGGAGTTTCCTCGTGTTTTCCCCCACCTCCACAGGAGGAATCTGCCTCGTCGTCTTGAGACGACGAGGGTATAATGGCCTTACGTCGGGGACCCTTCCTGGTCCCCTAGGTCGCCCTCTTAGGCCCTTCGGCCTCCTCAGGTGGGGCGGCCCTTTCCTCTTCCTCATCCCATTCAGGGGAGGAGTGTGCCTCGTCGTCTTCGGACGAGGCATCCAGTACGACCTTACGCCGGAGACCCTTCCTGGTCCCCAGGGCCTTCTTTTCGGCCTTCTTTTCCGGCGCTTTGTAGGGCGTCGGAACAAGCATCTCCATCAGGAGAGCATCTACTGGACCCTCTGGCAGTGGAGCCGGACAGTCAATCTTCTCCGCCGTCTCCACATACTCCTGATTAAATACACACAATGATTTAAGATCCTCCCATGAGTACACTAGGAAAAACTACATCCGATGATAGTCAGAAAACTCACTGGATGGGGAAGCCGGGTGGCATGAAGTCCACGGTCCTCGGATGTGGGAGGAGGTATTTAGGAGGCCTTGAATAGCGCCTTCCATGCGTCCTTGTGTGTCATGCTGTAGAGCTCTCGAAGTGTCTGGTGTTCGGCCGGGACAAACTCCCACAGATTAAATGCCCGTCTTTGGCACGGAAGAATCCACCGGACAAGCATGACATGGACCATGTTGACAAGTTTAATTTTCTTGTCCATCATATTCTTGATGCAGTTTTGAAGTCCGGTCAGCTCCGCAGGCTCACCCCAGACCAGGCCCTTATTTTCCCAAGAGGTGAGCCGCATGGGGATTCTGGATCGGAATTCGGGGGAAGCTGCCCAGTTGGCGTCGCGTGGCTCAGTGATGTAGAACCACCCCGATTGCCACCCTTTCACGGTCTCCGCGAAGGAGCCGTCGAGCCAGGTAACATTGGGCATCCTGCCCACCATGGCGCCTCTGCACTCCGCTTTCTAGCCGCTCACGATCTTCGGCTTCACGCAGAAGATTCGTAGCCACAAGCCAAAGTGAGGCTTGATGCGGAGGAAGGCCTCGCACACGACGATAAACACCGAGATGTTGAGGACGAAATTTGGGGCTAGATCATGGAAATCTAGCCCGTAGAACATGAGCCCGCGGACGAAGGGATGAAGTGGAAATCCCAGTCCACGGACGAAGTGGGCGAGAAACATGACCCTCTTGTGGGGTTCCAGAGTTGGAATGATCTGCCCTGCGTCCGGTAGCCGGTGCGCGATGTCTGCGGCCAAGTATCCAGCCGCCCGGAGCTTCGCAATATGCTCCTCCTTCACGGTGGAGGCCACCCACTTTCCTCCTGCTCCGGACATGTCTGTGCGGAGAAGGCGTGGACTAGGGTGCTGGAGCTCGAGGAGGCAAGAATGGATAAGCAAAGGACGAAGAAGGCGTGGGTGAAAATGGGGAATCCTTATCCCTTTATAGAGGCGACGAGAACGGTGCGGCTCCCCACTTTCCCATTGAGAATCGCTTATTTCCCAAGCGCCACGATTGATGGCGCGGTTGGGTTACCCATACCCGTATTGATGGGAATCCCGTGATAAGGGGACACGATCTCTGCTTTGACAAGACGTGCCGAGGAAACCGCCTCGCAATATGCGCTGTGGCTGGTTGTGGGAAAACATTTCGAATAATGACTCGACCATAGTGTCATGTCACGTTGTCTAAAGTTGTCAGCAGATTACATTTGTGGAATATCATTCTTTTTACAGTGGTATGTGAAGATCATCTTGCAAGTTCGGACACGATTTGGGTGTTCGATAATTACTTTGGAGTATTCGGAGATGGAACCCGCCTTGCAATGCCGAAGACAAACTGCACGCCAGACTCATCGTCATTTAAGCCTGGTTGAGGGGCTACTGAGGGAGTCCTGGATTAGGGGGTATCTGGACAGCCGGACTATATACTTTGGCCGGACTGTTGGACCGTGAAGATACAAGACTCAAGACTTCGTCTTGTGTCCGGATGGGACTCTCCTTTGTGTGGAAGACAAGCTTGGCGATCCCGATATTATATTTCCTTCTTTGTAACCGACTCCATGTAAACCCTAGCCCTCTCCGATGTCTATATAAATGGAGGGTTTAGTCCTTTGAGACAGAATCATAATCATCATGGATAGCTCCTAGGGTTTAGCCTCTACAGTCTCGTGGTAGATCAACTCTTGTAACACTCATATCATCAATATCAGTCAAGCAGGAAGTACGATTTTACCTTCGTCAAGAGGGCCCGAACCTGGGTAAAACATCGTGTCCCTTGCCTCCTGTTACCATTAGCCTTAGGCACATAGATCGGGACCTCCTACCCGAGATCCACCGGTTTTGACACCGACAACGTGCTATATGATGCTCTCTTTGTGCTTCAATTCTTGTCTTTCATGTGAGCATCTTCTAATTTAACAATGCCTAGCTAAGGGCGTTAAACAATAGAGCTTGTTGGGAGGCAACCCAATTTTATTTTTGTTCCTTGCTTTTTGTTCCAATTTTGCTTTGAATAATTCATCTAGCCTCTGGTTAGATGTGGTTTTGTATTTTAGTTAGTGTTTGTGCCAAGTAAGACCTTTGGGATAGCTTACGGTGATAGTTGTTTTAAACTTGCTGAGAAATAGAAACTTTTGAAACCCAGGAAAATAATTTTCATAATTCACAGAAGCGTTCTTTTGATCTAATTCTTCTTTGTCTGGATTGGCACACAAATTGCCTAGGGGGTAATTTTTTTTCAGAATTTTTGGACATACAGAAGTATTCGAAGTTTTCAGATTGCTATAGACTGCTCTGTTTTTGACAGATTCTGTTTTCTTTGTGTCATTTACTTATTTTGATGAATCTTTCGGTAGTATCGAGGGTATGAACCATGTAAAAGTTGGAATACAGTAGATATTACACCAATATAAATAAATAACAAGTTCACAATAGTACCATAAAGTGGTCATTTATTTTCTTATACTAACGGAGCTTATGAGATTTTCTGTTGAGTTTTGTGTTGTGCAGTTTTCAAGTTTTGGGTAAGGATTTGATGGACTATGGAATAAGGAGTGGAAAGAGCCTAAGCTTGGGGATGCCCAAGGCACCCCAAGATAATATTCAAGGACAACCAAGAGCCTGAGCTTGGGGATGCCCCGGAAGGCATCCCCTCTTTCGTCTTCGTCTATCGATAACTTTAGTTGAGGCCATATTTTTATTCACCACATGACATTGATGTCTGATAGAACTATGTCGGTATTTCCCCAAAGAAGAAGGGATGATGCAGTATAGTGATAGTAGGTATTTCCCTTAGTGATGATACCAAGGTTATCGTACCAGTAGGAGAACCTCCTCACACCACGTAAACAGCCCCTGCACACAAATAACATATACTCGCAACCCGACATGTTAAAGGGGTTGTCAATCCCTTTCGGGTACGACGCCTCAAGATAGGCAAAGAACGTGAGGTAAAAGTGGTAGATAGGATAAATAGATCACAGAACAAATAAATTGAAGAAAGGTATTTTTGTATTTTTAGTTTAATAGATTTGAAAATAAATGCAAAGGAAAACAGATCGCAAAGGAAAATATGATGAAAAGAGAACGGGGGGCGCATGTTTCACTAGTGGCTTCTCTCGAGAAAATAGCAAACGGTGGGAAAACAATTACTGTTGGGCAATTGATAGAACTTCAAATAATCGTGACGATATTCAGGCAATGATCATTATATAGGCATCACGTCCAAGATTAGTAGACCGACTCCTTCCTGCATCTACTACTATTACTCCACACATCGACCGCTATCCAGCATGCATCTAGTGTATTAAGTTCATGGAAAAATGGAGTAATGCAATAAGAATGATGACATGATGTAGACAAGATCTATTTATGTAGAAATAGACCCCATCTTATTATCCTTAATAGCAACGATACATATGTGTCGTTTCCCTTTCTATCACTGGGATAGAGCACCGTAAGATTGAACCCATCATAAAGCACCTCTTCCCATTGAAAGATAAATAGATCAAGTTGGCCAAAAAAACCAAATATCAGACAAGAAATATGAGTCTATAAGCAATAATGCATAGAACAGATCAAAGAAGACTCAAATAACTTTCATGTATAAAAACTTAGATCTGATCATAAACTCAAAGTTCATCGGATCCCAACAAACACACCGCCAAAAGACTTACACCATATGGCTCTCCAAGAGACCATTATGTTGATAATCAAGAGAGAGAGAGAGAGAGAGGAAGCCATCTAGCTACTAACTACGGACCCGTAGGTCTACAAAGAACTACTCACTCATCATCAGAGGGGCACCAATGGACATGATGCACCCCTCCGAGATGGTGTCTAGATTGGATCTTGCGTTTTTGGACTCTACGGCGGCTGAAATTGATTTTTGTGGACTCCCCTAGGGTTTCTGGAATATTGGGGTATTTATAGAGCAAAGAGGCGGTTCAGGGGCACCCGAGGTGGGCACTACCCACCTGGGCGCACCTGGGCCTCCAGGCGTGCCCTGGTGGGTTGTGCTTTCCTCGGAGCATCCCCCCAGGTGCTTTCCTGACCCATTGGATGTCTTCTGGCCCAAAAAATCCTCAAGAAGTTTCGCTGCGTTTGGACTCCGTTTGGTATTGATTTTCTGCGATGTAAAAACCATGCAGAAAATAGCAACTGGCACTGGGCACTATGTCAACAGGTTAGTACCAAAAAGTGATATAAAATGATTGTAAAACATCCAAGAATGATAATATAACATCATGGAACAATCAAAAGTTATAGATACATTGGAGATGTTTCAGACATGTGTTTTGCTTGTAGCATCTTGTATGATTTGAGTCTTTGCTTTTTAGTTTGCCACAATCATCCTTGTTGTACACACCTTTTGAGAGGGACACGCATGAATCGTGATTTATTAGAATACTCTATGTGGTTCACTTATATCTTTTGAGATAGGCAATATTGCTCTAGTGCTTCACTTATATCTTTTTAGAGCACGGCGGTAGTTTTATTTTATAGAAACTTATGAACTCTCATGCTTCACTTATATTATTTTGAGAGTCTTTAAACAGCATGATAATTTGCTTTGGTTATAAATTTCGTCCTAGTATGATAGGCATCCAAGAGGGATATAATAAAAACATTCATATAAAGTGCATTGAATACTTTGAGAAGTTTGATTCCTTATGATTGTTTTGAGATATAAGGATGATGATATTAGAGTTCTGCTAGTGGAGTAATTGTGAATTTGATAAATACTTGTGTTGAAGTTTGGGATTCCCATAGCATGCACGTATGGTGAACCGTTATGTAACGAAGTTGGAGCATGAGGTATTTTTTGATTGTCATCCTTTGTGTGGAGGTCGGGATCGTGCGATGGTTAACTCCTACCAACCCTTCCCCTAGGAGCCTGCGCGTAGTGCTTGATTTCGATGACTAACTGACTTTTGCAATAAGTATGTTAGTTCTTTATGACTAATGCTGAGTCCATGGATTATATGCACTCTCACCCTTCCACCATTGCTAGCCTCTCTTGTGTCGCGCAACTTCCGCAGGTACCATACACCCACCATATACCTTCCTCAAAATAGCCACCATACCTACCTATTATGGCATTTCCATAGCCATTCCGAGATATATTGCCATGCAACTTTCCACCTTTCTGTTAATTATGACACGCTTCATTATTGTCATATTGTTTTGCATGATCATGTAGTTGACATCGTATTTGTGGCAAAGCCACCTTTCATAATTCTTTTATACATGTCACTCTTGAGTCATTGCACATCCCGGTACACCGTTGGAGGCATTCATATAGAGTCATATTTTTGTTCTAATTATTGAGTTGTAAGTAAATAGAAGTGTGATGATCATCACTATGAGAGCATTGTCCCATGTGAGGAAATAGAAAAAAGGAGGCCAAAGGAGCCAATCAAAAAAGAGAAAAAAATGAGAGAAAAAGAGAGAAGGGGCAATGTTACTATCCTTTTTCCACACTTGTGCTTCCAAGTAGCACCATGGTCTTCATGATAGAGAGTCTCCTATTTTGTCACTTTCACATACTAGTGAGAATTTTTCATTATAGAACTTGGCTTGTATATTCCAATGATGGGCTTGCTCAAATCGCCGTAGGTCTTCATGAGAAAGCAAGTTGGATGCACACCCACTTAGTTTTTCTTTTTCAGCTTTCATAAACTTATAGCTCTAGTGCATCCGTTGCATGGCAATCCCTACTCACTCACATTGATATCTATTGATGGGCATCTCCATAGCCCATTGATACGCCTAGTTGATGTGAGACTATCTCCCTTATTTTGTCATCTCCACAACCACCATATTATATTCCACCTATAGTGCTATGTCCATGGCTCACGCTCATGTATTGCGAGAAAGTTGAAAAAGTTTGAGAATACTGAAGTATGAAACAATTGCTTGGCTGGAACCGGGGTTGTGCGTGATTTGAATATTTTGTGTGGTGAAGATGGAGCATAGCCAGACTATATGATTTTGTAGGGATAGCTTTCTTTGGACAAGTTATTTTGAGAAGACATAGTTCCCTTGTTAGTATGCTTGAAGTATTATTGTTTTTATGTCAATATTAAACTTTTGTTTGAATCTTATGGATCTGTACATCCATGCCACAATAAAGAAAATTACATGGATAAATATGTTAGGTAGCATTCCACATCAGAAATTCTGTTTTTATCATTTACCTACTCGGGGACGGGCAGGAATTAAGCTTGGGGATGCTTCGTACGTCTCCAATGTATCTATATTTTTTGAATGTTCCATGCTATTATATTATCTGTTTTGGATGTTTTATATGCATTAATATGCTACTTTATATTATTATTGGGACTAACCTACTAACCTAGAGCCCGGTGCTAGTTCCTGTTTTTTCCTTGTTTTTGTGTTTCACAGAAAAGAAATACCAAACGGAATGAAACCTTTGCGATGATTTTTCTTGGACCAGAAGACAACCAGGAGACTTGGAGATAAAGTCGGAGGAGCCAGGAGGCGGCTACAAGGACGGAGGGCGCGCCCAGGGGGGTAGGGCGCGCCACCCCAACCTTGTGGGTCCCCCCATGACCCTCATGGCCCAATTATTTCGCCTATATATTCCCATATATCCCCAAACCACCATAACCATCCATGAAAACACTTTTCCGCCACAGCAACCTTTTGTACCCATGAGATCCCATCTAGGGACCTTTTCTGGCATCTTGCCGGAGGGGGATTCGATCATGGAGGGCTTCTACATCAACTCTATTGCCCTTCCGATGAAGCGTGAGTAGTTTACCTCAGATCTACGGGTCCATAGCTATATGGCTTCTTCTCTCTCTTTGATTCTCAATACCATGTTCTCCTCGATGTTTTTGGAGGTCTATTCGATGTAATACTTTTTGCGGTGCGTTTGCCGCGATAAGATGAATTGTGGATTTATGATCAGTTTTTCTATGAATATTATTTGAATCTTCTCTGAATGCTTATATGAATGATTTGATATCTTTGTAATTTTCTTCGAACTATCGGTTTGGTTTGGCCAACTAGATTTGTTTTTCTTGCAATGGGAGAAGTGCTTAGTTTGAGTTTAATCTTGTGGTATCATTTCCCAGTGACAGTAGGGGCAGCAAGGCATGTATTGTATTGTTGCCATCAAGGATAAAAAGATGGGGTTTTCATCATATTGCTTGAGTTAATTCCTCTACATCATGTCATCTTACTTAATGCGTTACTCTGTTCCTTATGAACTTAATACTCTAGATGCATGCTGGATAGCGGTCGACATGTGGAGTAATATTAGTAGATGCAGAATAGTTTTGGTCTACTTGACACGGACGTGATACCTATATTCATGATCATTGCCTTAGATATCGTCATAACTTTGCGCTTTTCTCTCAATTGCTCGGCAGTAATTTGTTCACCCACCGTATTATTTGCTATCTTGAGAGAAGCCTCTAGTGAAACCTATGGCCCACAGGTCTATTTTCCATCATATAAGTTTCCGATCTACTATTTTGCAATCTTTTACTTTCCGATCTATAAACCAAAAATACCAAAAATAGTTACTTTTCCTTTATCTATCTCTATCAGATCTCACTTTTGCAAGTAATCATGAAGGGATTGACAACCGCTTTATTGCATTGGGTGCAAGTTTGTTCGATTGTTTGTGCAAGTCTTGGTGATTTGTGTGTTGTCTCCTACTGGATTGATACCTAGGTTCTCAAACTGAGGGAAATACTTATCTCTACTTTGCTGCATGCCCCTTTCCTCTTGAAGGGAAAAACCAAAGCAAGATCAAGAAGTAGCATCCATCACCCAGATGGATCAGACCTGACACAACTCTAATCATAGAAAGCGAGCATGAAGAAGGTCCATAGTGATAACAAGCAATTTCTAGTCATGCTATGATAGTGATATGCTTTTTACTGTGACAAGAATAGGTCATGTAGAGGAATGGGTTCTACTACAACAACATGTATCAGTTGAATTATTGTTGTCCACCTACAGTAATAGAGATCAAGAGCAAGAGAGCGGGATTGTATTGGAGTGATCAATGGTGGGTTGCTTGCCTAGAAGATCAACCATAGAGCACTGCTCCATGGATAGGTAGTCGATGCCACTCGCAGAGGCAAAACATATCAAGGGAGACAGTACCAGAAATAATCAATACACAACATATGCAACAATGTGATGCATGAACATGACATGACAAGGATGCTATGAATTGTGCTAATGCATCTAGCAAAAATATAAATGAAGTACATTTAACCAAAGGTTCAAATCCAATTCTAAAATAAGCATTTTAAAATGCCATTTATCTGTTTTCACATATACAGTAGGTATATGTTGCTTTATCATGCATGAAAATGGTATAGATGGATGGATTGATTTTTTCTGATAATTTTTCATATATAAATTATTTCAATTTGAGCTACGGTTGAGTTTCTATGAATTTTTTAAGTTTGAACTATTTTCTGAAATTTCTTGGTTAATTTGAATTAAAATAAATCCAGAAAAGGGTTTACTGCATCAGCCTGGCATCAATTTGACGTTAGCGGTCAACTCGGTCGGCCAGGTCAAAACTGACCAGTGGGTCCCACTGGTCAGTGAACCATTTAGTTAACCACAATGGTTAGTATTAATTCAACACTAAGCAGAGTTTAGTCAGCGGCCGACCCCACGTGTCATTGAATTGGGGGAATCCAAAATAGGTGAAAGTTGGTCGCATTAATAGCAGTTAGCCACCGGCGATGACAGCCGCAACGTAGGGGCTCCAGAATCGCCCATAGGCGACTGATACGTCTCCAACGTATCTACTATTCCAAACAATTTTGCCCTTGTTTTGCACTATAACTTGCATGATTTGAATGGAACTAACCCGGACTGACGCTATTTTCAGCAAAACTACCATGGTGTTATTTTTGTGTAGAAATAAAACTTCT
This sequence comes from Triticum dicoccoides, assembly GCF_002162155.2. NCBI lineage: Eukaryota > Viridiplantae > Streptophyta > Magnoliopsida > Poales > Poaceae > Triticum > Triticum dicoccoides. The sequence goes on along the minus strand of NC_041387.1, from coordinate 315,757,508 downwards.
AAGAATGACCTGGAAATCCACAGAGACACATTTTGGAATTAAGAAAAAATATTGGCAAAAGAATCAACATCAGGGGGGCCACACCCTGTCCACGAGGGTGCAGCCCCCCCCCCTCCCTGGGGGGGCACGCCCCCCTTCCTCGTGGGGCCCATGGGACTCCATCGACCTCAACTCCAACTCCATATATTCACTTTCAGGGAGAAAAAAATCATAGCGAAGGATTTTCACGTTTTACGATACGGAGCCACCACCAAGCCCTAATCTTCCTCGGGAGGGCTGATCTAGAGTCCATTCGGGGCTCCAGAGAGGGGAGTCCATCGCCATCATCATCATCAACCATCCTCCATCACCAATTTGATGATGCTCACCGCCGTGCGTGAGTAATTCCATCATAGGCTTGCTGGACGGTTATGACCGTAGTTTGAGGAGTTCATGTATTCACTAAGTGTTAATTCTTTGTTCCAGTACTCTATTATAAGGAGGCCTTAATATCCCTTAGTTTTCAATAGGACCCTGCTGCCACGGGAGGGTAGGACAAAAGATGTCATGCAAGTTCTTTTCCATAAGCATGTATGACTATATTCAGAATACATGCCTACATTACATTGATGAACTGGAGCTAGTTCTGTGTCACCCTATGTTATAACTATTGCATGATGAGTTGCATCCGACGTAATTATCCATCATTGATCCATTGCCTACGAGCTTTTCACATATTGATCTTTGCTTAGTTACTTCTCTGTTGCCACTGTTATGATTGCTACAAAATTGCTATTGTTAGTTTTGCCACCGTTACCGTTACCTCCATACTACTTTGCTACTAAATACTTTCCTGCAGATATTAAGTCTTTTAGTTGTGGTTGAATTGACAACTCAGCTGCTAACACTTGACAATACTCTTTGGCTCCCGTTGTGTCGAATCAATAAATTTGGGTTGAATACTCTACCCTCGAAAACTGTTGCGATCCCCTATACTTGTGGGTTATCAATACTATTTTCTGGCGCCATTGCTAGGGAGCATAGCTCTATTCTTTGAGTCACTTGGGATTTATATATGCTGATCACTATCAGGAACTTGAAAGATGAGAGAACCAAGATTTTTCCCTCAACTACGAGGGGATGTAAGGAACTGCCATCTAGCTCTTCACTTGATTCAGCTTCTATTATGAGTAAATTTGCGACACCTACACCTGCTATTGATTCTGATATGTCCCATGTTATTGATGATTCCACTTTTGCTATGCATGATGCTTATGATGACACTACTTCTACGCTTGATAATACTGTGCCATTAGCTAAATTTCTTGATGAACAACTTGCTAGGGTTAGAGAGAATGAAATTATTGAAACTGATAATATTGTGAAAGTGATGATGAAGATTCTCCCCCTAGATATGAATTACCTGATGTGCCTGAGGGTTATGTTATGAATGAAGAAACTGCTAGAGACCTTTTTGCCTGCAAAGATAGATATGATCTTAAGAAATTGTTAGCTAAGCTGAAAGAAAAGTCTTTGAATGCTAGAATCAAATATGACCCTGCTTTTTCTACTTCACCTATCTGTATTTCTAATAAGGATTATGATTTCTCTGTCGATCATGAGTTAATTACTTTGGTTGAATCTGATCCTTTTTATGGCTATGAATTTGAAATTGTTGTGGCACATCTTACTGAATTGAATGATATAGCCACTGTATTTACTCATGAGGAAAAAATTCACTATTATTATATCCTTAAGTTATTTCCATTCTCATTAAAGGGTGATGCTAAGATATGGTTTAATTATCTTGCTCCTGGTTGTGTGTGTAGTCCCCAGGATATGATTTATTACTTCTCTGCTAAATATTTCCCCGCTCATAAGAAACAAGCTGCCTAAAGGGAAATATATAATTTTGTGCAAATTGAAGAAGAGAGTCTCCCACAAGATTGGGGGAGGCTTCTCCAATTACTTAATGCTTTGCCTAATCATCCTCTCAAGAAAAATGAAATACCTGATATCTTTTATAATGGACTAACCGATGCTTCCAGAGATCACCTGGATAATTGTGTTGGTTGTGTTTTCAGGGAAAGAATTGTTGAGCAAGCTGAGTTACTATTAAATAATATATTGAGCAATGATAATGATTGGACACTTCCCGAATCGACTCCTAAGACAACTTCGAAGAAAAGGGGTATTCTATTTCATAGTCCTCAAGATATGCAAGAGGCAAAGAAATCTATGAAAGAAAAAGGTATTAAAGTTGAAGATGTTAAGAATTTACCACCTATTGAAGAAATACATGGTCTTGATAACCCGACACAGGTAGTAAAGGTCAATTATCTCTAGATTTGATGAAGGTGATATCCCTGGTTATAAGTCTGCTAGCCAATGCTTGGATGAGTTTGATAATTTTATTGTTAAACAAGAAAACTTCAATGCTTATGTTGGTAGACAATTGAAACATAATGCTTATATGATTGAACACTTGAGTAACTATATGTCTAGAGTTAAAGGTGACCTTAAGCTTATTAGCAAACATGCTTCTATGGTTACCACTCAAGTAGAACAAGTACTTAAAGCACAAGATGATTTTCTCAATGAGTTAAATAATAAAAATAATGATAATGCTGTTAGAGTTGTGGCTAGAGGTGGTAGAATGACTCAGGAACCTTTGTATCCCGAGGGACACCCTAAGAGAGTTGAGCAAGCTTCTCAGAGAACTAATATTGATGCACCTAGTCCTTCTAAGAAAAAGAAAAATAAAAATGATAGGACTTTGCATGCTTCTAGTGAACCTGCTATAAACACACCTGAGAATCCCAATGATGTTTCTATCTCTGATGCTGAAACACAATCTGGTAATGAACATGAACCTAGTGATAATGTTAACGATGATGTTCATGTTGATGCTCAACCTAGGAATAATAATGATGTAGAGATTGAACCTATTGTTGATCTTGATAACCCACAATCCAAGAATTAACGTTATGATAAGAGAGACTTCATTGCTAGGAAGCATGGTAAAGAGAGAGATCCATGGGTTCAGAAACCCATGCCTTTTCCTCCTAAACCATCCAAAAAAAGGATGATGAAGATTTTGAGCGCTTTGCTGAAATGATTAGACCTATCTTTTTGCGTATGCATTTGAATGATATGCTTTAATGAATCCTTATGCTAAGTATATGAATGATATTGTTACAAATAAAAGAAAGATACCAGAAGCTGAAATTTCCACCACGCTTGCTAATTATACTTTTAAAGGTGGAGTACCAAAGAAACTTGGAGATCCAGGAGTACCAACTATACCATGCTCCGTTAAAAGAAACTATGTTAAAACTGATTTATGTGATCTTGGAGCTGGTGTTAGTGTTACGCCTCTCTCTTTATATCGTAGACTTGATTTGAATAAGTTGACACCTACTGAAATCTCTTTGCAAATGGCCGATAAGTCAACTGCTATACATGTCGGTATTTGTGAGGATGTGCCTGTTGTGGTTGCAAACATTACTATTTTAACATACTTTGTTATTCTTGGTATTCCCAAGGACGACAGTATGTCGATCATCCTTGGTAGACCCTTTTTGAATACTGCAGGGGTTGTTATTGATTGCAACAAAGGCAATGTCACATTTCATGTTAATGGTAATGAGCGTACAGTACACTTTCCGAGGAAACAACCTCAAGTTCATAGTATCAATTCTATTGGAAAAATTTCAACGATTACTATTGGAGGTTTTGAATTCCCTCTTCCTAATATCAAAAATAAATATGATATTCTTATTGTTGGGGACATGCATATCCCCGTTGAGGTAACCTAGTGTTATTCGAAAATTCTCCGGTTTCATGCTATTCGGAAGAAGTTTGTTAACAAGACTTGATCAACCTTATTACTTTCTGTTATTTAGATTAAACAAAGAAAAAATAGTTTTTTTCTATCTATTCTTTGAATTATCCATGCAATAAAAAATACCCCGAAAACAAAAGTTTTCCAAATGCCCTGAAAATGAAGTATGATTTGTTGTAGAATATTTAAGAATTTTTGGCACTCAGACACACCAGGGGGACCCACCATTTGGCTACAAGGGCACAGGGCGCCCCCTTGGGGCGCGCCCTCCTGCCTCATGGGCCCCACGTGGCCCCCCTCCAATTATTCCAGCAACCACTCACTTTGTTACCTCCAGAAAAAATCCTCCCATAGCTCAAACCCGTGTTCTAGCTCATATTGCTGCCATTTTCGATCTCCTTGCTCAAAGCTCCATCCACAAAACTATTTTGGGGGATTGTTATTCGGTATGTGACTCCTCCAATGGTACAATTAGTTTTTGTTCTAGGTCTTTATTTATTGCAAATTTTTGCTGCTGAGGTGACCCTGTTCTTGAGCTTGCATGACAAATTTATATGGTCCAAAGTAGTTTTAATGCTTGATATAGCCACTAGGCACTTGTGGGAGTAGTTGCTATCAATCTTGTTGAGTTTGGTTCACTTTTATTTTGAGTCACTAAAAATTGCAGAAATTTTTCAGGAAAAGAAAAATGCATAGGAAAATGTACCAAGGTGGTTCTTCAAGGAAGCAAGAACCAAGGCTCGCGATATGTTAGCCGGACGATGAACCATTGAGGGAAGCTCAAGTACGGCCTTGTGAATGGCCGTCAGAAGAGTTTATGGTCCAAGCAGGCTTCAAGGATGAATTTGGCACGTATGTGCGTAATGCTGACCTTGAGGACTTCGTGTCAGATAAGTGCCGACAGTACCACTACCTCACTGATTGCTTTGTGAGGAGGTTTAAATTTTCAACCTCTCCCAATTCTCACACTGTTTTATTTGATCTTTATGATAAATCATATACCATGGACCTAGAAGATTTTAATACTGCTTGTAAACTCCCGCAGTGGGGAAATGTTAGTGAACCTCGCTAATCTGAATATAAAGACTTTCTTGCTAGTATCACTGTGGGGGGAACTAGAGAAATCTCACAAGCTACCATAGGGAGCATTCATTTCCCTTCCATACATTATTTTGCTCTCTTTATAGGTAGATGCATTAACCGTAAAGATGAGGTTTGTCACATGTGCGTTCCAGATCTTAGTGTCCTCAAGAGTGCGGTATTAGGTGATAAACAATATAACTTGGGGGCCATTGTTGCACGAAGGTTGCATCTTAATGGTACAAGTGGAGACTTGTTTGGTGGAATTTATGGAACTCGTGTAGCTAATTATCATGGTGTACCCATAAATGGAAATGATATGGAGTTGCCACTTGCTTATCTAGATTATAGTGCTATGGTTCGCCATCAGTTTCTTGAGAGGAATGAACAGTTCCTCCAGTACCGACTAACCTTTGACAGACGGTGTACTGTCCATGTTGCCCCCTGCTCCTACTTTCTTTAACTTTCAGGCAAAGAGGAGATATTTTATAACCAGGGAGGAGGCGAACGAATAGGAGAGGAGGATGGACGCAGCTCGCCTCCAAGCTGCAGCCTTCAGGCAGTAGCTGCTGCATCTCTGTACAACCCCAACTACGACTTTAGATATCCGCCAGGCTAGCCGTGGCCATAGACGAACTTACACCAAAAGCCTAAGCTTGTGGGAGTACGTATTTCTCACCGACATTAGATTCATGTTCACACACTCATTCTAGTTGTCGGTGCTCATACTTTTTCATTGTACTATCCATGCTAGTTTATTTTATTTTCTTAATTTCTTCTTGTGTGTTTGAAAAACCTTAAGGAAAACCAAAAAAATTAGTTGTAGCCTTTAGCTAGTTTACTTTCCATGCTTGTAGTAGTAATATTAAAAGAAACCCAAAAAAGATTCCGCGTTCTTCTTTTGCTTGTTGGGAGCTTTCCCGTGTAAATAGTTTTATTTCTTTTCATTTCTTTGGGGGGCGAGAGGAGAAGACCATGATGAAAATGTTGAGTGGATCTCATATGCATTATTGTTTATCTAACCAAGAGCCCATATTACCTTGTCTTATCCTTTGTATTAAATGCATGCAGATTCCAGCTTAGTCCAATGCATGTGCACTATTATTATTATCCACACCGTTCGGTCGTGCGAGTGAAAGGCAATAATGATGATATATGATGGACTGATTGAGATGGGAAAAGCTGGTATGAACTCGACCTATCTTTTTTTTGTAAATATGATTAGTCCATTGTTCCTGATTCAACTTATTATGGATGAAACATGTTTGCAATGACAATTAGAGATTATAGTTTCCCATGCCATGCTTAATTAGCTAGGAGTTTATAATGGTTTACCTTGCGTGCCAACATGCTATTAAAATGATTGTGATGTGGTATGATAGGGTGGTATACTCCTTTGAACGATTCGAGTGGCTTGACTTTGCACATGTTCACGCATGTAGTTGAAACAAAATCAACATAGCCTCCATGATATTTATGTTCATGGTGATTTATATTTGACACGTCCATTTTGCATCATGCATTTATATCAATATTTATTGCATTATGGGATGTTACTACACATTATGTCACCATACTTATGCCTTTTTTCTCTTATTTTACAAGGTTTACATGAAGAGGGAGAATGCCGACAGCTGGAATTCTGGGCTAGAAAAGGAGCAAATATTAGAGACCTATTCTGCACAACTCCAAAACTCCTGAAACTCCATGAAAGTTAGTTCTGGAATATATTGAAAATATTGTGCGAAGAAAGAACCAGACGGTGGCCACCCACTGTCCACGAGGGTGGGTGCGCGCCCTAGCCCCTTGGGCGGGCCCCCTGCCTCGTGGGTCACCTGGAAGCCCCCCAATGCCCATCTTCTGGTATAAGGTGTCTTTTGCCCTGGAAAAAATCATAAGGAAGCTGTCGGGGAAGCTGATCCACGAACACCTATGGGGCCGGCGGACCGGGCCCCTTTCGGTTCGGCGGGGGGCGGAGATCGCATGAAGAGCAGATCGAGGCGAACCACACGAACAGTTTACCCAGCTTCGGAGCTCTCCGGAGAGATAACACTCCTACTGCTGCTTGTTTGATTATCTGGTGTTCTTGCTCCAGAGAGAGAGCGTAGTGTTTTTCTGGGTTCCGAACTAGTCGAACCTCGCGAACCTGGTGAATGTGTCGAACCGAACCCCCTCTATGTTGCGCATGGGCCTCCTTTTATACGCTAAAGGGGTCACCGACAGGTGGCAATGCAGAGAAGGGTACAAATGTAAAAAGCGAGGTGGTTGGTACAGTTACTTGTACAGTGCACCCTACCTAACCCTGACGGCAGGGGACAAGGGCACTAAATGCCCGTCTGAGTCACCCAAACAGTGCAGAAAAGGACCGTTAGGGGCGCCACCGTTCGCCATGATGGCGATCTTGTCAGCTTCGCATGCCATTGCGCACCGCTGGCTGCACAGCCTAACGCCACGCGCGCCTGGAGAGGCCCCCAGAGCGACACGTTGGTGGATGCGCTGGAGCGTGGGCACAGAGTGGCCGCCTGCCGCGGCAAGCGCCTTGCCGCTGCTGTTATCTTGTCGGGTCCGAAAGCTTTTCGCTCACCGGGCCTCGAGGTACCTTGGTTGGCCTTCCCGGCAAGCTCCTCTTGCCGGGGCCTTGTTGCCTTGCCGGAGCGCGTGGCGCGTCGCGGCAAGTTCCTTGGAGTGCCTTGGTTGGCCTTCCCGGCAAGCTCCTCTTGCCGGGGCCTTGTCTCCTGAGCTTAAATACTTTGTTCTTGAATGGCTCCAAGGGAACCACGGAGGATCTTGGCGTTCGCCCGGCAAGCCTTGCCGCGGGGTGCTGCAACTGCCCGTGCACAAGTTCGGGGTGCTAGGGTACCCCTATTCTAGTACACCAACAGGAGCCCCCGGGCCTGGGCCAGACATGGTGCCGAGCGCTATTGGGCCAGGCCCAAGACAGGGCACGGGCACACGCGGACTGGGCCACAACGAATCTCGCTCCGTATCCACCGTGCCCTCCCCTAACGGCACGCGTCGAATGCGGCGTCGTGGGAGAGATCGTGGGTGGTTCTTTATTCTAAAGGGCGAAACGTCCGCCCCGTCCCTCTTTATAAGCAGAGGAAACAGGGGCAGTTCGTTCCCCCTCGCTGGTTGCTACTACTCCATCTTCACGAACCTCCACCGCCCCCCCCCTTCTTCTCGAAGCCGAGAGAGCAGCGCTCCGCCCCCCATTGCCACCAGCATCACCAATGTCGTCGACCTCCCCCACCACCTCTGCCATGGCTTCGAAAGCCGACAAGGGAAAGGGCGTGAAGTCGGCCGAGGCGCAGCGGCTCGCGGCGCTGCGGAAGGAGCGGGCAATCTTCTCCCCCCAGCTCAGCGTGAAGGAGCTGAGGGAGTACTTCTACCTCTTTTGGGCGACGGAGACGCGGGCGCATCTACCCACGAGGGTACTCCCGGCCGCTGCTTCGGAACTGGCTCCAAGCGGATACCCATTCTTCGCGCTGTTCTTCTATTGCGGGCTCTGCCCGCCCTTCTCGGAATTCTTCTACGATATCATGAACACCTACGGCTTCTGCCTCCTTGATTTCACCCCCAACGCCATTCTGACCATGGTAGTTTTCGCACATTTGTGCGAAAACTTTGTCGGATTCCACCCCAATGTTGCCCTTTTCCGCCACTTCTTCATACCTCGGGTAGAGAGAGGAGAGCCGCTTGCCGGAGGGATCGCCTGGATCTCGAGAGTTGGCAAGAAGGAGGTGTACTTGGAGGGTGAGCTCCGCAGCAAGTGGGAGGAGTGGAGAGCGGAGTGGTGCTGGATCGTCGAGGAGAATCCGCAGCCCTTCACCACCGTGCGCCAAGCTCCAATAGTGTGCGGCAATGACTGGAGCAACGTGGCCCCGGAAGACGAGAGGCTGAAGATCGCCATTACTAGGATCCTTCGCCTCAGGCTTGCCGGGCTCACTATAGGCGCTGTAGGCGCAGATTTCCTCCGCCGCCGCATCGCCCCCCTGCAAGAGAGGGGGAGGCCCGCCTGGGAATTCAAGAACTCGGCGGACATCATGAGGCTGCGGCCGGGCCTCAACTACAACTTCACCGTCATGGAGCTGGACGCAATGCTCCTGGAGTTGTTCAAACGCGACCCCTAGCACCCATTCACGCTGCTGAGGGGCGTCGTTCCATTGTGCAAAAATTCTTCGCTTGACCGGATCCGCGCCATGATGCCGTTGTGCGATTCACACGGAATCGTTCCAACTTGGCAAGAGCCTGCGGATGACATCGTGCAAGCGTTCTTCGACAACTTGGAACAAGTGCCGGTCCACGCTGATGAGCAGAAGAGCCTCACCCGTGACACCACCGACGAGGAGCTGCAGCGCATCGCCACTAGGGCGGAAGAGGTTGCGGCCGTAGTTGCCGCGGGCGCGTTCGGGTTCACTGTGGAGGAGGTGGAGGCGGCAGAGGCGGCAAACCTCGCCGAGCGCGCGGAGTTCATTGGCGAGGAAGAGCCTGCCAGTTCTGAAGCTGAGCTGAGCGAGGCCGGCGAGGAAGAGCCCGAGCCTTCAGAAAGCTTGCCGCAGGTGGAGCCCCCGGCCCCGCCAAGAAGGCGTCTTCGCAGGGCCGCGGATGTAGCGGGGCGGCAGCCGGGTCAACAGCCGCCGAGCCGTGCGACACGCTCTACCGCGGCAAGCAATGTTGCCGCGGGAGCGCCTCGCGCAGCAGCGGCAACTGGAGCGGGATCTTCCCGGGCCACCGCCACCGCCCCCGCCAAGCGGGCAAGGGATCCTACTCCTCTGCCTCGCCGCACCGGAGGGGAGCCGGACTTCGATCTTTCCGTGCTCAGCTCTGACGAGGAGGAAGAAGAGTAAGCTTCTTTGGTGCTCTTGTAGTTCTTCAATTTCGCTGTTTTTATCTTGTATCTGACTTGCTTCAATCTGGACTCCTTTCTTTTCAGGACGCTGGCCCAGAGAGCGGCGAAGAGGGCCAAGGCCGCGGTGATTGTCATCGAAGATGACCCCATCGTGTCAGCAGGGGGCGGGTCCGAGACCACCTTGACAGACCCGGCAACCACTCCTCAAAGCAGCCCCCAGCGCAGCCCCCAGCGTAAGTTCATAGTTAGCTTTCTGCTGTCAGGCGCGCATGAGTGCTTTTTCCTTTGTTGATATCTTGCTTGTTGATTTGTGTAGGAGCAGAGCAGCCATATCAGGAGCGCCTGGAAGCTGGTCCCGAAGTGTCATCTGCTTCGACTACGCCGCCAAGGGAGGAGTTCCCGGTAAGGGAGCGCTCTCCGGCAAGGGGCAGCACCGTCGATCCTGCGGCGGCCGAGACTGCAACTGCAGATCTTGGCACAGGTAATTCACTTGTCCAAAAACTTTCCCTTGGGTTCTTCTTCTTCTAATTTTCTTCTCTTGGATTTTTGATTGATTTTTCTCCCTTCTTCGTTCTTCAGATCCATCTGCTGCTGAGCCAATGGAGACAGAGGGCACCGGCGAGGAAGGGGCCGGTGCTGATGAGACCGCCAGCGAGGAGGTCGCCAAGGCTGCCGCCGCAGCAGCCGGCGAGGGGTCGGGCGATCGCACTGACGACCCTGAGGCTGCAGGAGCACCAGGCGCTGGGCCGACCGCCGGGTGCTGCGCCGACCGCCGATCCCTCTGCCGCTGCTGCGGAGCCGGGCTCCGAGGAGCCCTAGCCCGGCGCCTACTTGAAGGCCGGCAACGATATCTTCATCAAGCTACCCTGGGCGTCGAGCTCCAGGGCGCTGGTCGAGGGGGAAACTTTCAATGAGGAGGTGCTCGCCTCCGCTGGACTGTCGTTGGTCGACGCGCCCAGCAGCAGCAGTGGCGAGCCTGAGGAGGAGCAGCTGCTGCGGAAGCTGCTGTCACTCTACCGCGCACGGCAAGCCAAGCTGGCTTCCCGGGAAGCGCTTGTCACGAAGGCGGGAGTTGATATGGAGAAGCGCGCGAAGGAGCTCCGGGGCCACAATCAAGAAGCTCTCTGGTCCCCGGCACAGGAGCGGGAGCGACTCGACGAGGAGCGCATGGCCTTCCTTCTCGAGAAGGCCGAAGCTGAGGAGGAACAAAGGCTGGCCGCCGAGAAGCAGTCCGCACGAGAAGGAGAATTGGTGCAGCGGAAGGCCAACCTCGACAGCTACGAGGAGGAGCTCGCCGAGCACGAGCAAGCACTTGGCGGGGCGCTCAAGGAAGCAGAGGACACTGCCGCAATTGCAGAGGCCGCCAAGAAAGAGCTGGAGGAGAAGGTAGCGCAGCTGGAGGCCAACATTGGGAAGAGCGGCGAGGAGCTTGCCGCGCTCAAGCGTGAGCGTGAGAAGGATGCTGCCACCCACGGTGAGCTGCAAGGTCTTCTCGCTGAGAGGGGCAAGGAGCTCAGCGCCGCCAAGGATTCCAATGCAGACCTGGAGTTGAAGCTGGCCACGCTGACGCAGACGCTAGAGGCCGCCAAGGAGCGGGAGAAGACCTTGTCGGAGAAGGTCAAGGCTGACACGGCGCTGCTGGAGAGCATCGCAGTTACCCAGAACTCATTCAGAGATAGAGCACTGGACCAAGGGTCTGGTGAATATTGCCGCAGTCATCAACAAGGAGCTGGCGCAGCTGGGGATGGAGGACTTTGGGTATCCCTCCAACGAGAATCTCCAACCCAGCGCCAAGCTCAGCCTGTTCTTCAAGCGCGTGGCAACGGCACTCCAGCGGCTCCGGGAGAGGATCCCAAAGCAGCTGGCCAATGAGTCGCGCAAAATCTGCGCCGGGGTTCTCCAGAAGGTGCTGATGAAGGTGGCCTTCCGCAATCCAGGCCTCAGCTTCACCAACGTCCTCAAGTCCTTGCCGCCAGACGCCGATCGGGACGCACTCAAGGCCCTTGTCGCACCCATTGTGGACAAGGTGAGCGAGGTCAAGAGGGTTGAGGGCGACCGCGTAGACTAGGCCGCCCATTTCTTCTTTTCCCTTGTCACTGCTAATTATCTTATGAAAACAGTCTGTTAGAGCTGCGACAAGTTATCTTGTAATATAACTTTATTTCTGTTATCAATTGCTATGTTATTTCCTCTACTAGATTCCTTCCTTTGTATGTTTTTACCCTATGCTTCTAGGGAACTTGTCGGCGCAGGCACCCGAGCCGCGAGCGCTGAGTGCGGAATGTCAGCAGCCTGTTGGCGGCGCTGCTTCCGACAAGAAACCTTGTCACGACTAGATGCAGCACACTTAAGTTGTTGAGCGGACTCAAAACAAAGTAAGGGCGCAACTAGCCACGAGTTGGTTCCTCCGCGCACAGGTTTTCCATACAAAGCAGGGTCGTTCGAGGAAGATAACTCAAAAATTTAAAAACTGATTGCTCAAACTTTGGCAACTTAGCTTTTCTGTCGTTTGCTTCCCGGCAAGGCAAAACTTCTCTTGAACGACGCCTGGTCCATACCATAATCTTCTCCTCCCCCCCCGGCAAACTTGAGTGCGAGGGAACCTTCTTTTCCTTTGTTGAAAAGAAGAAAGAAGAGAAAATAATGATATGGAGCCCTTTGGCTCGTTATTGCTTACCGGATGTAGGTGTTGCACAAAGTGTCAGATAACACATGCAAGAAAGAAACTAATGCATGAAATGGACAAGTTGTGCGGAGCACATGGGGTTTTACTTATGCACGGGATCTGCGCCCGGCTTTGTACAAAAGGTGGTTGCCGGAACGGGTTCCGGCAACCGCACCTTACGGGAAAAACTTACAAAGATGTTCTATGTTCCAGGAGTTGCTCACTGGAATGCCATCTTCGGTCTCAAGGCGGACAGCGCCGGGCCTTGTGACTCGTTTCACCCGATAAGGGCCTTCCCACTTTGGCGTCAACTTGTTGGAATTCTTGGCGGACTGAACGCGCCGAAGAACAAGGTCGCCTTCCTCGAAGCTTCTGGCCTTAACTTTGCGGCTATGGTAGCGGCGCAAAGCTTGCTGGTATCGAGCAGCTCGTACAGCAGCCTGAAGACGATCTTCCTCAAGGAGCAGCGCGTCGTCTTGTCGCAGCTGTTCTTGCTCAAGCTCATCATAAGCAACCACTCGAGGCGATCCGTATACGAGTTCCGTGGGGAGAACTGCCTCTGCTCCATAGACTAGAGCGAAAGGCGTCTGGCCAGTGGCTCGATTTGGCGTCGTTCTGATCGACCAAAGAGCCACCGGCAGCTCCTCGATCCAGTTTCTTGCGCACTTGCGCAGCCTGTCGAAAGTTCTGGTCTTGAGCCCGCGCAGCACTTCAGCATTTGCCCTCTCTGCTTGACCGTTGCTTCTCGGATGAGCAACAGAAGCGAAGCAGACCTTGGCGCCAAGGTCTTGGACGTACTGCATGAAGGTGCGGCTCGTGAATTGCGTGTCGTTGTCGGTGATGATCCGGTTAGGGATCCTAAAACGGCAAACAATTGACCTGAAGAACTTGACTGCTGACTGTGCTGTCACCTTCCTCACTGGCTGCACTTCTGGCCACTTTGTGAACTTGTCGATTGCGACGTACAAGTACTCAAAGCCCCCGACAGCTCGGGGGAAAGGTCCGAGGATATCGAGCCCCCAGACCGAAAATGGCCAGGATAAAGGGATCTCCTGGAGAGCTTGAGCTGGCTGGTGTATCTGTTTGGAGCGGAACTGGCACGCTTCACACTTGGTTACTTGTGCAGTTGCATCCTGGAGGGCTGTCAGCCAAAAGAAACCTTGCCGGAAAGCTTTGCCGGCAAGTGCTCTTGCGCCAATGTGGTGGCCACATATGCCTCCATGTATCTCTGCCAACAGCTTTTGTCCATCTTCCCGGCAAATACACTTCAATTTCACACCGTTGAGTCTTTTTCTATACAGTATGCTATCGACAAACTGGTACATACTTGACTGCCGGGCTACTTTTTCCGCTTCTTCTTGCTCTTCCGGAAGTTCTCATGTCTGAAGGAAATGGACAATCTGCTGTGCCCATGCTGGAGCTTGTGGCTCGACAACAAGGACTAAAGGCACATCTGCTACTGCGGGAACATCCGCTTCTACGGCAAGGACTTGCGGCCCTGCCGGAGCTTGATGTTCCCCGGCAAGCTTGCCGGAGCAAAACTTGCCGGGAGCGTCTGCTTCAACGGAACAAACCATAAGGCTTGCCGGAGCAGACTGCTCCTCAGCATCCTTGGTGTTGATCTTGGGGACTTTCTTGGCAGCGGCTTCAGGGAGCTCTGCCGGAAAGTAGTCACCAGAAACCAACTTCCCCTTCTTGCTTTGTCCAGTTGATGGTGTTACGGATGGTTGAGTCAACTTGAGCACAAAGATCCCTGGTTCCATAGGTAACTTTAGTGTGGCGCACTTTGACAGGCCATCAGCAATGTCATTCTGAGCTCTTGGGATATGCTCCATCTGTAAGTCGTCAAAGTATTCTTCTAGCTTCCTCACTTCATCAACATATGCTTCCATCAATGGACTCTGGTAGTTCTTGTTCACTTGGCGGACGACAAGCTATGAGTCACCCCTAACGATGAGCTTCTTGATCCCAAGGTCTGCTGCGATTCTGAGAACGGCAAGCAATCCTTCATACTCTGCAGTATTGTTGGTTGCTTGCTCCTTGGGAAAGTGCATCTGGACTACGTACTTGAGGTGCTCTCCGGTGGGTGCGACAAGCAGCACGCCCGCACCGGCGCCTTGCAGCGAGAAGGCACCATCAAAGTACATCAGCCACTCTTTGCTTGCCTCTTTGACGGGGATGCTCGTCTCTGGAATTTCTTCATCTGGTGTTGGCGTCCATTCTGCTATGAACTCTGCCAATGCTCTGCTTTGGATAGTTGAAGTGCTCTCAAACTTGAGGCCAAAGCTTGACAGTTCCAGCGCCCACTCGACAATCCTGCCTGTCGCTTCTGGATTTTGCAGTATCCTCTTCAGCGGAAAGCGAGTGACGACTGTGATCTCATGTGCTTGGAAGTAATGGCGCAGCTTTCTCGAGGCCATGAGGAGGCCGAAAAGCAACTTCTGCACACCAGAGTACCTTGATCTAGCCCCCTGTAGAAGGGAACTGACAAAGTAAACTGGACGCTGCACCATTCTCTTCTGCATCTTATCATGCTCCTGCGCGGATCCATCTCTGTCGGGACCAGAGCTTGTCGGCGAAGCCCCTTGCTTGTCGCTGGATGCATCTGCCATGGTTGCTGGCTCATCTTCTGCCTCCCTTTCTGCCACTAACGCAGCACTAACCACTTGATTGGTTGCTGCTATATACAGCAGCAACTTCTCTTGTGGCTTAGGTGCGACAAGTGTTGGAGTGGAGGACAGGTATCTCTTCAAGTCCTGCAGCGCAGCCTCCGCCTCCGGAGTCCATTTTATTGGACCTGCCTTTTTCAAAATTTTGAAGAATGGCAGGGCGCTCAGCAGATCTAGAGATAAACCTGCTGAGAGTAGCCACGCAACCAGCAAGCCTTCGTACATCCTTGACACGCTTTGGTGCTTCGATCTGCTCAATGGCTTTGATCTTGTCGGGATTGGCTTCAATTCCCCGCTGAGACACGAAGAACCCGAGAAGCTTGCCGGAAGGGACTCCAAACACGCACTTCTCGGGGTTAAGCTTGAGGTTGATCTTGCGCAGATTTGCAAATGTCTCATCTAAATCTTGAATCAGGGTCGCCCTGTTCTTGCTCTTGATCACTATGTCATCCATGTAGGCTTCCACACTTCTGTGCATCTGCGGCTCAAAAGCGTGGTGGACTACCCTTGCGAATGTTGAACCAGCATTCTTCAAACCGAAAGGCATCCGTACGAAGCAGTACGTGCCACACGGGGTGATAAATGCGGTTTTCTCTTCATCCTCTTCTGCCATGAAGATCTGATGGTATCCTGAGTATGCATCAAGAAATGAAAGCAAATCACATCCGGCTGTGGAGTCAATAATTTGGTCAATGTGCGGCAAGGGAAATGGGTCTTTGGGACAAGCTTTATTAACATCAGTGAAGTCAATACAAAGCCTCCATTTCCCGTTAGCCTTGCGCACGACAACAGGATTGGCCAACCACGTGGGATGGAGCACTCCTCTGACAAGGCCTGCTGCTTCCAACTTCTTGATTTCTTCTGCGATGAATTCTTGGCGCTCCACTGCCTGTTTCCTAACTTTCTGCTTGACGGGCCGCGCATGAGGACAGACGGCAAGGTGGTGCTCAATTACTTTCCTGGGAACACTGGGGATATCAGACGGTTGCCATGCAAACACGTCGACATTTGCCCGCAGGAAAGCAACGAGCACGCTTTCCTATTTGGGGTCAAGAGTGGCGCTGATGGTGAAGGTACCACCAGTGCTGTCCTCCTTGGCGGACACCTTCTTGGTCTCAGGTGGAGCTGCCATTGCCTTCTTACACTTGTCGGTGGAGCTCGATGGTGTGTCCTCGACGGTAGCGCAGCACTCCGAAGAGGTGCGCTTGCCGGAGTGGGCATCAGAGCTTTTGCCAGACTTGTTCTTCTTCTTCCCCCCGGGAGCTTCAGTGGCAAGTGTCTTGTGTTCTGCTGCGGCTGCTGCTTCCCGGTAGATCTTGTCGGCACAGATAAGAGCATCCTTCTTGTCGCCAGGGACAGAGATGACACTTATCGGGCCTGGCATTTTCAGTACGTTGTACGCATAGTGAGAGGCTGCCATGAACTTGGCGAGTGCCGGACGGCCAAGGATTTGTGACACTCCAAAATTTTTACTTTGGTTTTCAGCAAAAACTTTGTGGTTTTTGAAAAGAGGCCATTTAAAATTTTCCAGAAAACCTTCCTCTTAAGAAACTTTCTTTTCTTTGGCAAGGTTTTTATTCTGGCTTCAAACTTTGGTGTTTGACCTTTTGAAACTTCTTCTCTGTTGGTTCTCTCTCAAAATTATTTTTGGGAGTTTAATCTTTTTCTTTTAAAAAGAAACTCCATGAAATTTGGGATTTTCATATCTTGGAACCACCATGACTTGGCATTCTTGCCCATGTGGTAAAACCCCTCCAAAACCTCCCCTACAACTTGTGATCAACCTAAATTCACTGTCCCAACTAATCCAAACTGGTTTTGGATTTTTATTCCAATTATTTTTCCCTCAATTCAATTCTGAAAATTATTTGAAGCCTGAGAGATTTTCAAAGCAAGTGCCCTATTGCATTTGAGTTTTGACCTCAAACCAATTCTCCTGGATTGTCCTTTGAACCCACAACCCAGAACTATCTTGATCCACTCCTCCTCTTTTCAAATTTTTCAAAATTCAGTCTCTGCAAGTTTGGACCAGATTTGCCAAATTTGGTGAAATTCATATCTACACTCCTCCAAAAATTCCACCAAAATTCAGGCAGCCTATTTGAGCAAGGAGAAGCCACTCCACCAAAAATCAGCTCAAGGAAAAATCACCAGAGGCCAATTTCATTCGGTCGAACACCTGGTGGGCACTGTTACTGTTCATAGTTCAGAAAATTCAGTTTTCAGTGTCATCTTCAGTCCGTCAGTTTCAGTCACGCGGCCACAGTGCCCTTGGCACGTTCCTCGCCGCCTCGTCCTCTTGTCCGAAGCTGCACACGCGTGCGTGGAGCCTTCCTGGCGTCGGTAGCGCGCTGGCTCGCCCTCGCCGGCCTCTTCTGCGGCGTCGGGACGTCCCGTGGCGGCCGACAGGAGGCACACCACGGCAGAACGCCGTTCCGCGCCGCCCATCGCTCCCTGGCTCTCCGCATGGCCTCATGCACGCCAGCGCACGCCCGTAGCACAGCCACCGTGGCCGGCAAGCACGGAACGCGCTCTCCGCCGCCGACGGGCCCGCACCATCACCGTTCCGTCGAGCTCGCCCTTAACACCCAAACCCCGGCCAGTTCAACACCAAAACGGACCCGTTGGACCTCCGTGATGATGCTCGACCCCCTAACCACCCCGACCGAGCACTGCGCCACCGTAATCGCTCGCCGGTGATCCTCGTTCACGGCAACCGCCTCGGACCGCCTATATAAAGGGGTCCCGAGCTCACTCTCGTGCACGCAGCACCTCCACTACTCACCAACACCCCGCCAGGCCACTAGGGGGACCTCGAGGAGGTCTCCTCCCCCAGCTCCGGCCGCCTCGCCCCGCCTCGGCCTCCATCTCGATTCACTTCGGTGAGGCCACCTCCGGCGCCCAAACCTCGTCCGTAGCCCTCTCTTGCACCCAGTAGTCTAACCCCCACCTCAATTTAATCTTTGCAGCCCTCTCCGACGAGCTCCATCCACGCCCGAACCACGTCCGCCGGAGTTGAGACCGCCGTCGACGTGCTGCTCACCGGCGACCAACACCACCACCCACCGTTGCGGAAGGACACGGTGAGCACATTGGTAACCTCTGATCCCCATGCCTCGCCGTGGATCGCCGCCGGCGACCACAGCAGCTCTCGGGCGCCGACGAGCCTCGTCCCTCCCATTTGAAAATTTAAACATGACAAGTGGGACCCGCTGTCAGCCTCTCTGTCCTTTCTAAACGAAGCGTTATCTGAAAACGCCTTCTGCCAAATACGTTTTCTCTTCGGGCTGGCGTAATCGCTACCGAAGCGTTTTCTGCTTTTATAAACTAGCCCCTGGAAATCTTCTGTTTCATTACAGATAAGTCCCTGGACAAAAACCCTTATAACTTTTAATCAGAAAAGTATTTTTGATTGATTCTTTTTCTGTTCTCTTTAAAATTTTGTCTAGTTTTTTATCAGATTTATTTGAAAAATATTTGGTTTACCTTCTGTGCTCTCCTTGGTATTTACGTTAGCGCATATATCTTCTTTAAACGTAGATACCGAAGGAGGTGACGGAGCCGCGAACTTCACCGAGCTAGGCTCTGACTACTCTGAACCAGGCAAGCATGTTTGAATTTTTGATATGATGAGTGTCTTGGCATGTTTTGCATTTAGTTAGTTTCATGGCATGCCGGTGAGTATACCGATGAAGGTTATTTTATGTGATAATGAGGTAAGTGAGTTCGATGATCCATACGTGGATGAATGTGAATATGAATGGCCATGTGTTGGCATGAGGATGGGTACGACGGCAGTGTTGTAGCATGCCAGTCTTACGCCAGACTATGTGACTTCAGTGTCAAACCATATCGGTCCAGTACCTATCATTTCCTTCCTTGTACTACCACATGTTTTCCGCAAGGAATATGGTTTAGTAAGTTCCAAACTGCTTTCATGGTACACACCAAAGAGGAGAGGCCGTGATGATGGTTCCATGGCCCTGGATTAAAGCCAGTCATCCGGTCAGGGGGCATGGGTGTTTCCGGTTGGGACCGAGAGGGGGGCACCCCTTAGAGCGCGCGTATATAAATTTGATCCCATGCTATTCGAGATTGTGATCTCCCCGTCTCAAAAGTTTTTCTTGGACGATGACTAGGGTGATTCCTAGCATCGAGAGGTAGGATGGGTGTGTACCGGTTAGCTGTGTTTTTTTCTGAAATACCGTAAACGGAACTAGTCCTTCGTGACTACGGAAATCCGTTGACTATGGGAAAATTTTTGTACAAACTCTGCAGAGTCATATATTCCTCCAAATCATCTCTTCCATGTCAAGTTTCGTTCCTTCTTATCCTAATCAATTGTCAGCTTTGATGACAGAGACTCCGGTGAATCGCATGAGTGCTAAGTCCGGTTAAATGATCACTCCTGTGGATGGACTAACCCGTTTGTTTTCATGAATTGAATGTTTATTATGAGTATTATTTACTTGTGAATAAAAGCCCTTTATGTGATGTCGCTCAGACGTCCGACTGTGGCATTTCTTTTTAAAGCCCTTTCTGCGATGTCGCTCAGACATCCGACTGTGGCATTTCTTTTAAAGCCCTTTCTGCGATGTCGCTCAGACGTCCGACTGTGGCATTTCTTTTAAAGCCCTTTATGTGATGTCGCTCAGACGTCCGACTGTGGCATTTCTGTTAAATCCCTTTATGTGATGTCGCTTAGACGTCCGAC
>NC_041387.1:315727946-315737698 GCF_002162155.2 Triticum dicoccoides | reverse complement strand
GTGGCATTTCTTTTTAAAGCCTTTCTGCGATGTCGCTCAGACGTCCGACTGTGGCATTTCTTTTAAAGCCCTTTATGTGATGTCGCTCAGACGTCCGACTGTGGCATTTCTTTTAAAGCCCTTTATGTGATGTCGCTCAGACGTCCGACTGTGGCATTTCTTTTTAAAGCCCTTTCTGCGATGTCGCTCAGACGTCCGACCGTGGCATTTCTTTTAAAAGCCCTTTATGTGGTGTCGCTAAGATGCCCGACTGTGGCATCATTTTCCTTATTTTTATTTGTTCACCTTTCGAGGCGTCGCTTCAGACACCCGATCGGTCCTTATTTATGTTCTGTGGAATTTCAGGCGGACTACCGCCGTTTTTTCCCTTTTTACTTACCCGTTATGCCAGTTTTATTTATTGTGCATTAAGGAATTAATCATGTTGCATCCATGCATGCATTTGTTATATCTTATGTCCGAACTGTCTTGTGAGTACTTTCATAGTACTCACTGGCTTGCTGATTTGGCCAGATGCTGACGAAGGCGATCTCATGGATGAAGAGTTCGATAGCGAGCCCGACACTTAGAGGAGTCCCAGTCAGTCTTGTGCGACCCTGGATTTGGCCACTGTTTTATATCCGCTTCCGCTACCAAATAAATTCATCGAGCCTCTCCTCAACGCTCGATGAGATGACAGACGTAGAGTCTTGTATTTCTCTCCCTGCTGTGTTTTTCCACCACCAGCCTATCCTTGAGTCAGTAGTATGTCTCCACACCATTGTGTTCTGTCCACCATTATGTATGATTATTGGCGTGCTTGTAATATTTTGGTTGAGCAACCGTAGTTCGACCCTGTAATATATTTTATGCTACTGGCTTATTGTATCAAGAATTTGTCTGCCAGTGTGGAGGATTTCTCTCATACTGGACTTAAAAGATTGGCTTTTCAATAAATATTTTTATTGGAAAACCGGTCGTGACAAGCTTGGTACCAGAGCCAGGCTGACTGTAGGAAGCCACTAGGTGCGATCGCTAATTGGTTATTAGCCTGATAGAGCTAATTTATATTTTTGCAATGGTAGTCATTTTCTGTCAGTCAGCATAAATTTATGATCTGACCCTGCAGAATTTTGCCTACTTTTGTAGATGGCCGACGTTAGCTGCGAGTCTCAGACCTTCTCCAACGTACCCGATGGGTTCGTCAAGCTTCTTTCTTCCATCGTTCAGGTCGCGATGGGGCCATCCGTGCGCCCAGTCTTCACACTCTACCAGCACCGAGTCAACGACAGTCTGACCATGCACCAGGCCGCGGTGCAGTTCAGGGGAGGGCGTGGTGAGTTACGCCGCTTCCGGTTCGTGGGAAGAGCCATGCCTACGGAGAGGCATGCTATGCAGATGGCAGCCCGCGAGGCGATAGCTCGTCTCAGGGATGTCCTTCCCGTGATGAAGACTCGTCGTTACCGTTATCTTCCGTGCCATGTGCCTTACACCTGTCACTACGCATACTCCTGCCCCAGAGGAGAACGAGACGAGGCTTTTGAGATGCTCATTGAGTATCTCTGGGCCCTGGAGGCAGCCTTCGACAACCTGGTGGACGACTTCGTAGCTACCCGCATGGACTCAGTCCATGGCTGTGCTGCCAACAGGAGGGAGATCCTACCCATCGCTCCGCCACCGACTTTTGTCTCGTCATCAGCATCTTTTACGCCTACTCGTCGCCTGCCTTCTACCGAAGAATTTAACCAAGTCATTGCACCCACTCCAGCGCGCACTACACCAACCTTCGCGCCCACTCCTATACGTGTTGCTCCGCCCCTGGCGACCGCTCCGCCCGCTCTGTGCAACACTACACGTATGGAGCCCATTAGCGAGGAGGAGTTCGAGTCCCCAACCTCGCTACGCCTCGCCCTCGGCAGGGCAAGGGAGGTCGTCAACATTTCTGCCTGAGTACGCTTAGCTGCTGTGTGTTGTACCGCTTTGTAAGATATGTGCATAGGCTGGGAGAAGTAGCCTGTTTTCGCATCATGTAGGATCTGGAGAAGTGCACTAGCCTTAATAACATGTCAGGATTAGGTACGCATATCCTGAGTGATGTACTGTATAATTACCGCCCGCGTGTAAGATGTGTAATGAGCAGTCCTTCTCCGTGCGCAAGTCGTTTTATTTTTCTTAAGTAAGCTGAGTTATTTAATTCTATTTGCCAGCTTTATGCATTTTATGGATTTGTTTTTGTGACTCTTTCCGCTTTTCTTATGGGTTTTACAAAATATATCCCCAGAGTGAAAGATGTCTCGTCCTTGGACTCGCTCCATGCCAATTCCATCAGAGGAAAATTATGATGCACAACCCAGCAACGAGTTCACTCAGGGACAGTCAAGCCAACCGGGAAATGAATCGGCACTTTCACAAATGTGCTGCCTTTACGAACAGAGTCAGCAACAACATCGTGAAATAATGAACCAAGTCATCAACATGGGAAATCACCATGGACAGTATCAGCAACATTCCAAGTTATCTGAGCTACAGAAGACACGTCCTCAAACATTTTCTCACACTGACAAGCCTCTTGAAGCCGAGGACTGGCTTTGAGATATGGAGAGGAAATTAATTATTGCAAAGTGTTCAGATCTCGAGAAAGTACTATATGCTCCACACTATCTCACAGGAGCAGCCGCATCGTGGTGGGAGAATTTTCTGCACATGCATCCCAACGAAAATGACATAACCTGGGATGATTTCAAGGAAGGTTTCCGTGGTGCACATATTCCTAAGAGTATTATGAAAATCAAGAAGAGAGAATTTGATGACCTCAAACAAAGGAACATGACAGTGTCAGATTACAACAGTCAATTTACCCTATTATCCCGCTACGCCAATGAGGAGCGTATGACTGAAATCAAGAAGATGGAGAAATTCCTTGACGGTCTGGCGCCCGCACTTAAATGCCAACTGGTCGTGCACACTTTTCCTGATTTTAAAACGCTGGTGGACAAGGCCATTACTTTGGAAAATAAGAGACGCAGTCTGGAAGATATCCGCAAGCGAAAAAGAGACCAGACTAACCACACTCGCAATCACCGAAGCAAGATAGATTTTAAAAAGGGTGGGACACCCAAATTTTCATCCAATGTCTCACGCCCAATCAAGAATTTTCATGCAAGGGACAAGGAATTCACCTATCGCCCCGGCGTTACTTGTTACGCTTGTGGAGAAGAAGGGCACTATGCCAAACAGTGCCCCAAGCCAAGGAATTCAACCCCAAAGCCGAACAACGACAGCAATAATTCAGCACCCAAACGAAACAATTTCAATCCCAACAATAACCACAGGAAGGGTCATCTGAACCACGTAACCAAAGAGGAGGCACAAAATGCTTCGGATATCGTACTCGGTACGTTTCCTGTCAACACAATACCTGCAATGGTTTTGTTTGATTCTGGAGCTTCTCACTCTTTCATCTCGAAAAGTTTTGCTTTGCAAAATAATTTTTCGATGCTTCCTTTGGAGAAATCCATAATAATCAAGTCCCCCGGGATTCAGCAAGTTTCTCAGAATTACTGTCAGAATGTGGTCATTGAGTTTGAAGGATTGGAGTTTTACGCAAATCTTATTGTATTGGAAAATAAAGGACTGGATGTCATCCTAGGGATGGATTGGCTAACCACCAATAAAGGTTTTATAGACTGTTTCAACAGGACCGTGATTCTCACACACCACCAAGGGAAGACAATAAGAGTATCAGCCAAGGAAGGAAAAAGACCCCGGCAACCGAGATTAAATAAGGTGGACGTTTCTGAGCTAAACAAGGTTCCAGTAGTGTGTGAATTTCCAGATGTATTCCCTGAAGAGCTGCCAGGCATGCCACCAGATCGAGAAATAGAATTCCGAATTGAGCTAGCACCAGGAACCACCCCCATATACAAGAAACCATACAGAATGGCACCATCCGAGTTGATCGAATTGAAGAAGCAGATAAAGGAATTACTAGATAAAGGGTACATTCGGGCCAGCTCCTCACCTTGGGGATCACCAATTTTATTTGCCAAGAAGAAGGATGGAACGCTGAGATTGTGTATCGACTATCGAGCACTTAACATGGTCACAGTCAAAAACAAATACCCGATGCCAAGGATAAATGATTTGTTTGATCAACTTGCTCAGGCCAAGGTATTCTCAAAGATTGACTTAAGGTCAGGATACCATCAATTGAAGGTACGAACGGAAGATATCCCCAAAACAGCCTTCACCTCCAGATATGGACTGTACGAGTTCACAGTGATGCCATTTGGATTAACTAACGCCCCGGCATATTTTGTTCACCTCATGAACAAAGTATTTATGAAGTTTATGGACAAATTCGTCGTAGTATTCATCGACGATATTCTGGTATACTCCAAAACACCAGAAGAGCACGCAGAACATCTCAGGATTGTACTAGGAGAGCTAAGGAAACACCAATTGTATGCCAAGTTCAGCAAGTGCGAATTTTGGCTAAGACAAGTAGGTTTTCTAGGCCACGTGCTGACTCAAGACGGTATAGCAGTGGACCCAGAGAAATTCAAGGCCGTACTTGACTGGAAGTCACCAGCCAGCGTAACAGACATACGAAGTTTCTTGGGAATGGCAGGGTATTACCGCAGATTTATTGAAGGATTTTCCACCATATCCAAGCCTATGACACAGTTACTCAAGAAAGATAAGAAGTTTGAATGGACAGAAGCCTGCGAGAAAAGCTTCCAAGAGCTAAAGCGGAAATTAACAACAGCACCAGTATTAATTGTACCCGATATACACAAGAATTTTGAAGTATTTTGTGACGCATCCAGAAAGGGTCTCGGATGCGTGTTGATGCAAGAAGGCAAGGTTGTCGCCTACGCTTCAAGGCAACTTCGCAAACACGAGGAAAATTATCCCACTCATGATTTAGAAATGGCAGCAGTTATTCATGCACTCAAGGAATGGAGGCATTTTCTACTTGGGAATCGATGTGAGATATATACAAATCACAAAAGCCTCAAATACATTTTTACGCAGCCAGAACTAAATTTACGGCAACGCCGCTGGTTAGAATTGGTAAAGGATTATGATGTTGGTATCCATTACCATCCAAGGAAAGCAAACGTAGTGGCCGATGCCCTGAGTCGGAACCCCAGCTCCGACGGGAACTATCTGCACAGCTTGAGGCCCGAATTCCATCAAGAATTTGTCAAGCTCAACTTGATAATGGTAGCAGAAGGCACCATATCAAACTTGGAAATACAACCACACCTTGTGGAGAAAATTAAAGAGGCTCAGTCCGGTCACCCCAGCATTGAAGGAATTAAAAGGAAGTTGAGTATGGGCAAGGCCTCGGAATTCGTCATAGACAATGAAGGAATATTATGGTACGGAGAAAGGCTATGCGTGCCAAACATAGAAGACCTTAAACAGCAAGTTTTAACTGAAGCACACACCACTCCATATTCGATCCACCCTGGAGGAACCAAAATGTATAAGGATATTCAGGAAAGATTTTGGTGGCACGGTATGAAGAGGGACATAGCCGCTTTCATTGCATGCTGCGACTCGTGTCAACGCATAAAAGCTGAACATCAGAGACCAGCCGGACTACTGCAACCTAACAAAATACCTGAGTGGAAATGGGATGAAATAGGGATGGATTTTATTGTCGGATTACCTCGGTCACGACACGGGAATGATGCCATATGGGTCATCACTGACAGGTTGACCAAAGTAGCACACTTTATTCCGGTAAAGACAACCTACACCACTCAGAGGCTTGCCAGGATTTATCTTTCCCGCATAGTCTGTCTGCACGGTGTCTCGAAGACTATAATTTCCGACAGAGGCACTCAGTTCGTCTCAAGATTTTGGGAGCAATTACAACAGGCTCTGGGAACCCAACTAGCCTTTAGTACCGCATACCATCCTCAGACTGATGGACAAACAGAACGCGTAAACCAAGTTTTAGAAGACATGCTGAGAGCATGTGTCCTCACCTATGGAACCAGTTGGGAGGACAGCCTGCCATATGCCGAGTTCGCATACAACAACAGTTACCAGGCCAGCCTGCAAATCGCTCCTTTCGAAGCCCTATACGGAAGGAGATGTCGTACCCCGTTAAATTGGTCAGAGACCGGAGACAGCCGCATCTTCGGACCAGATATGCTCAGAGAAGCCGAGGAAAAAGTCAAGCTAATCAGGGACTGACTTAAGACCGCTCAAAGTCGACAGAAAAGTTATTATGATCAGAAACATCGTAGGGTCAGCTTCGAACCCGGTGAATTCGTATACTTGAGAGTATCCCCGATGAGAGGATTGCAACGGTTTAAGATTAAAGGAAAATTAGCACCAAGATTCATTGGACCATTTTGCATAGTGGCACGAAGAGGCACTGTAGCCTACCAGCTAGACTTATCCGAAGACTTGTCCGACATTCACGACGTGTTCCACGTCTCTCAATTAAGGAAGTGCGTAAGCAACCCAGAGAAACAAGTATCTCATGAGAACATTGACATACAGCAGACCTCACTTATCGAGAACGTCCCATAAGAATATTAGAGGAGTCCGAAAGGAGGACCCGACAGAAAACCATCAAGTTTTTCAAAGTCCAGTGGAGCAATCACACCGACAGTGAAGCAACCTGGGAAAGCGAGGATTTTCTTCGGACAGAGCATCCACACTTATTTAAGGATCAGCTGAAATCTCGGGGACGAGATTTTTCCTAAGGGGGTAGGTGTTGTGACACTCCAAAATTTTTACCTTGGTTTTCAGCAAAAACTTTATGGTTTTTGAAAAGAGGCCATTTAAAATTTTCCAGAAAACCTTCCTCTTAAGAAACTTTCTTTTCTTTGGCAAGGTTTTTATTCTGGCTTCAAACTTTGGTGTTTGACCTTTTGAAACTTCTTCTCTGTTGGTTCTCTCTCAAAATTATTTTTGGGAGTTTAATCTTTTTCTTTTAAAAAGAAACTCCATGAAATTTGGGATTTTCATATCTTGGAACCACCATGACTTGGCATTCTTGCCCATGTGGTAAAACCCCTCCAAAACCTCCCCTACAACTTGTGATCAACCTAAATTCACTGTCCCAACTAATCCAAACTGGTTTTGGATTTTTATTCCAATTATTTTTCCCTCAATTCAATTCTGAAAATTATTTGAAGCCTGAGAGATTTTCAAAGCAAGTGCCCTATTGCATTTGAGTTTTGACCTCAAACAAATTCTCCTGGATTGTCCTTTGAACCCACAACCCAGAACTATCTTGATCCACTCCTCCTCTTTTCAAATTTTTCAAAATTCAGTCTCTGCAAGTTTGGACCAGATTTGCCAAATTTGGTGAAATTCATATCTACACTCCTCCAAAAATTCCACCAAAATTCAGGCAGCCTATTTGAGCAAGGAGAAGCCACTCCACCAAAAATCAGCTCAAGGAAAAATCACCAGAGGCCAATTTCATTCGGTCGAACACCTGGTGGGCACTGTTACTGTTCATAGTTCAGAAAATTCAGTTTTCAGTGTCATCTTCAGTCCGTCAGTTTCAGTCACGCGGCCACAGTGCCCTTGGCACGTTCCTCGCCGCCTCGTCCTCTTGTCCGAAGCTGCACACGCGTGCGTGGAGCCTTCCTGGCGTCGGTAGCGCGCTGGCTCGCCCTCGCCGGCGTCTTCTGCGGCGTCGGGACCTCCCGTGGCGGCTGACAGGAGGCACACCACGGCAGAACGCCGTTCCGCGCCGCCCATCGCTCCCTGGCTCTCCGCGTGGCCTCATGCACGCCAGCGCACGCCCGTAGCACAGCCACCATGGCCGGCAAGCACGGAACGCGCTCTCCGCCGCCGACGGGCCCGCACCATCACCGTTCCGTCGAGCTCGCCCTTAACACCCAAACCCCGGCCAGTTCAACACCAAAACGGACCCGTTGGACCTCCGTGATGATGCTCGACCCCCTAACCACCCCGACCGAGCACTGCGCCACCGTAATCGCTCGTCGGTGATCCTCGTTCACGGCAACCGCCTCGGACCGCCTATATAAAGGGGTCCCGAGCTCACTCTCGTGCACGCAGCACCTCCACTACTCACCAACACCCCGCCAGGCCACTAGGGGGACCTCGAGGAGGTCTCCTCCCCCAGCTCCGGCCGCCTCGCCCTGCCTCGGCCTCCAGCTCGATTCACTTCGGTGAGGCCACCTCCGGCGCCCAAACCTCGTCCGTAGCCCTCTCTTGCACCCAGTAGTCTAACCCCCACCTCAATTTAATCTTTGCAGCCCTCTCCGACGAGCTCCATCCACGCCCGAACCACCGTCCGCCGGAGTTGAGACCGCCGTCGACGTGCTGCTCACCGGCGACCAACACCACCACCCACCATTGCGGAAGGACACGGTGAGCACATTGGTAACCTCTGATCCCCATGCCTCGCCGTGGATCGCCGCCGGCGACCACAGCAGCTCTCGGGCGCCGACGAGCCTCGTCCCTCCCATTTGAAAATTTAAACATGACAAGTGGGACCCGCTGTCAGCCTCTCTGTCCTTTCTAAACGAAGCGTTATCTGAAAACGCCTTCTGCCAAATACGTTTTCTCTTCGGGATGGCGTAATCGCTACCGAAGCGTTTTCTGCTTTTATAAACTAGCCCCTGGAAATCTTCTGTTTCATTACAGATAAGTCCCTGGACAAAAACCCTTATAACTTTTAATCAGAAAAGTATTTTTGATTGATTCTTTTTCTGTTCTCTTTAAAATTTTGTCTAGTTTTTTATCAGATTTATTTGAAAAATATTTGGTTTACCTTCTGTGCTCTCCTTGGTATTTACGTTAGCGCATATATCTTCTTTAAACGTAGATACCGAAGGAGGTGACGGAGCCGCGAACTTCACCGAGCTAGGCTCCGACTACTCTGAACCAGGCAAGCATGTTTGAATTTTGATATGATGAGTGTCTTGGCATGTTTTGCATTTAGTTAGTTTCATGGCATGCCGGTGAGTATACCGATGAAGGTTATTTTATGTGATAATGAGGTAAGTGAGTTCGATGATCCATACGTGGATGAATGTGAATATGAATGGCCATGTGTTGGCATGAGGATGGGTACGACGGCAGTGTTGTAGCATGCCAGTCTTATGCCAGACTATGTGACTTCAGTGTCAAACCATATCGGTCCAGTACCTATCATTTCCTTCCTTGTACTACCACATGTTTTCCGCAAGGAATATGGTTTAGTAAGTTCCAAACCGCTTTCATGGTACACACCAAAGAGGAGAGGCCGTGATGATGGTTCCATGGCCCTGGATTAAAGCCAGTCATCCGGTCAGGGGGCATGGGTGTTTCCGGTTGGGACCGAGAGGGGGGCACCCCGTAGAGCGCGCGTATATAAATTTGATCCCATGCTATTCGAGATTGTGATCTCCCCGTCTCAAAAGTTTTTCTTGGACGATGACTAGGGTGATTCCTAGCATCGAGAGGTAGGATGGGTGTGTACCGGTTAGCTGTGTTTTCTTCTGAAATACCGTAAACGGAACTAGTCCTTCGTGACTACGGAAATCCGTTGACTGTGGGAAAAATTTTGTACAAACTCTGCAGAGTCATATATTCCTCCAAATCATCTCTTCCATGTCAAGTTTCGTTCCTTCTTATCCTAATCAATTGTCAGCTTTGATGACAGAGACTCCGGTGAATCGCATGAGTGCTAAGTCCGGTTAAATGATCACTCCTGTGGATGGACTAACCCGTTTGTTTTCATGAATTGAATGTTTATTATGAGTATTATTTACTTGTGAATAAAA
>NC_041387.1:315645812-315727225 GCF_002162155.2 Triticum dicoccoides | reverse complement strand
AAGCCCTTTCTGCGATGTCGCTCAGACGTCCGACTGTGGCATTTCTTTTAAAGCCCTTTATGTGATGTCGCTCAGACGTCCGACTGTGGCATTTCTTTTAAAGCCCTTTATGTGATGTCGCTCAGACGTCCGACTGTGGCATTTCTTTTTAAAGCCCTTTCTGCGATGTCGCTCAGACGTCCAACCGTGGCATTTCTTTTAAAAGCCCTTTATGTGGTGTCGCTAAGATGCCCGACTGTGGCATCATTTTCCTTATTTTTATTTGTTCACCTTTCGAGGCGTCGCTTCAGACACCCGATCGGTCCTTATTTATGTTCTGTGGAATTTCAGGCGGACTACCGCCGTTTTTTCCCTTTTTACTTACCCGTTATGCCAGTTTTATTTATTGTGCATTAAGGAATTAATCATGTTGCATCCATGAATGCATTTGTTATATCTTACGTCCGAACTGTCTTGCGAGTACTTTCATAGTACTCACTGGCTTGTTGATTTGGCCAGATGCTGACGAAGGCGATCTCATGGATGAAGAGTTCGATACCGAGCCCGACACTTAGAGGAGTCCCAGTCAGTCTTGTGCGACCCTGGATTTGGCCACTGTTTTATATCCGCTTCCGCTACCAAATAAATTCATCGAGCCTCTCCTCGACGCTCGATGAGATGACAGACGTAGAGTCTTGTATTTCTCTCCCTGCTGTGTTTTTCCACCACCAGCCTATCCTTGAGTCAGTAGTATGTCTCCACACCACTGTGTTCTGTCCGCCATTATGTATGATTATTGGCGTGCTTGTAATATTTTGGTTGAGCAACCGTAGTTCGACCCTGTAATATATTTTATGCTACTGGCTTATTGTATCAAGAATTTGTCTGCCAGTGTGGAGGATTTCTCTCATACTGGACTTAAAAGATTGGATTTTCAATAAATATTTTTATTGGAAAACCGGTCGTGACAGGATTCCATTGTAAGGTAATGGAAATCAGCAACATCAAACGTGACCCTCTCAGTCCTGAAGTTCAGCTCGCTGCCAAATGTTACCGGCAACGTGATCTTTCCCTTCGGCTTGCTCCTTCCCGGGTTGATTCCTTGAAATGTACCGGTCTCTTCGAGCTCGCAGTGAGGGATCTGGAGTTTCTGGAGCACCGCGGAGGAGATCAGGTTCAAGCCGGCCCCGCCGTCAACTAGCATCTTAGTGACCTTGAGGTTGCGGATTGTTGGTGAAACCAACATCGGCAAGCACCCGACCGCAGTTATGCGATCAGGGTGGTCCTCAATATCAAAGATGATAGGCGTGCTAGACCACTTCAGAGGCTTGCGTGACTCGACGGGTGGTTCTGCTGCATTAACTTCCCACACCCACTGCTTGAGCTGACGGTGCGAGGTATGCAGAGAAGCACCACCGTCAACGCACAGGACCTCTGTGGCTTTCTGGAACTCCTGCTCATCAGTCTCCTCATCATCCATGTCTTCATCGTCGTCGTCATCTTCATCCTTGTCGCGGCCGCGAGGAGGTCTGTCTCCTTGCCGCTGCTTGGCCTTGTCGCGGCGTCCTCCTCGGCCGGGACGTTTCTTGCCGGATCCCCCAGCACCTTCCTGGGCCTTCTCCTTGTCGTGCAGCTCGTATTCAGCTTTTTGTTGCTCAACAAGCTGCTCGACTTTCTTGCAGCTCTGGAGATCATGGCCCTTTGTGCGGTGGATCTTGCAATACTGCTTGTCGGTGCCGTCCTGCTTGTCGGCGACCGCCACCTCCGCGGCAACCTCCTTGCCGGAGTCACCAGCTTTGGCTTTGTTGGCGCCACCACCGTTGCCGGACTACTCAACAACTAGCACTTCTTTGCCTTTCCTCTTCCTGTTGTTCCGCCGCCGGTTTTTCCTTGCCGGGGCAGCATCTTCACTGTCAGATCCTCCCGCTCCTACATTCTCTCCGGGGAGTCTCCTCCCTTCCTTAGCACGTGCACACTTGTCGGCCAGTGCATATAACTCACTAACGTCCCTGATCTTGCACATCGCCATTTCCTCCCGCATCCTGCGGTTTCGTACGTTCTGATGGAACGCGCTGATCACCGCGGCAGGGTGGACGTCTGGGATGTTGTGCTGCACACTGCTGAATCTCTAAATGTACTTGCGCAGGGGCTCTCCTTCCTTCTGGGCGAGCAGATGAAGATCACTCTCCTGGCCATGAGGCTTGTGTCCGCCTGTGAAGGCGCCGACAAACTGATGGCACAGATCAGCCTAAGAGGATATGGAGTTGTCCGGCAAGTGCATGAGCCAGGATCTGACGTTGGGCTTGAGCACCAGCGGGAAGTAGTTGGCAAGGATCTTGTCATCCCGTCCCCCGGCAGCCTGCACCGCAATGGTGTAGATGTTGAGGAACTCCGACGGATGCGTCTTGCCGTCGTACTTCTCCGGTACGTCTGGCTTGAAGTTCTTTGTGCTGGGCCACTGGACTTGCCGCAGCTCACGAGTGAACGCAGGGCAACCTACCCTGTACGATAGATCGCATGGTTCCCCTGGCGCATGCATGTCAACAGAGGGCCCAGCGCGCTTGTCGGATTGACGTCGCGTTTCTCTTCGGCGCTCGATGCGAGTTCGAGCGTCTTCTTGTTGTCGATCATGAAGAACTTGGCGCTGATCGCGACGAGCTCGTGGATCCGACGATGCGGTGGAGCCGCTGTCGAGGTGGATCCGGCGAGTCGGTGATCTTGGCCTTCGGGGTGGTGATTGCATGGTAGTTGCACCTCCGCCCGTTTCGTCGCCACCGGCTCGCGCCCGGCAACCCTGCCGCGGCGGCGACGCGCTCGGCCGCCGTGGAGTGTCGCCGTTGGTGTAGCCGATGAGACTCTGAATGGTGGCCCTCCATTCGTCGATCTTGTCCGACGTCGGAGGGTAATCTAGGAGCAGTTGAGCTCGTGCCAAAGCTTCTGCTGGAGTGGTGGGTGGCAGTGGCGGACGGCGCGAGGAGCGGGACGTGCTCGGACTTCTAACTATGTTAGAAGGAGCAGTATCCCGTCCAGGCGACCGTGCCCCGCTCGTGCCAGCACGCTGGCGTGCATGCTGGTCTTGAGCGCCCCGAGATCCACCTGCTTGGTCTTGGCCTATCATGCGTATGGCACTGCGAGTGTCATGACGCTGTTGGTCTTGCGCCTCCTAGGAGTGGCGCGGAACATGTACAGTCGCCGAGGTTTGTGCAGCCTTGTCCATGGACCTGGCAGCATCTTAAGCTTCCTCATCGACGTCCATTCTTCCGCCGGTGTCCATTCCACCACCCGTTTGCTCCAACGGTAGCGGAAGTGACGTGGAGGGAGCGGCTGCCACCGAAGTCTTCTTCTTCGGTGGCATGCTGATGAAGGGAATGAAGATCTAGCTCGTGTGAACACCGGATCAGGTTCACACAATCTCGACGCCCCCTACCTGGCGCGCCAAAGATGTCGGGGAAGCTGATCCACGAACACCTATGGGGCCGGTGGACCGGGCCCCTTTCGGTTCGGCGGGGGGCGGAGATCGCACAAAGAGCAGATCGAGGCGAAGCACACGAGCAGTTTACCCAGCTTCGGAGCACTCCGGAGAGATAACACTCCTACTGCTGCTTGTTTGATTATCTGGTGTTCTTGCTCCAGAGAGAGAGCGTAGTGTTTTTCTGGGTTCCAAACTAGTCGAACCTCGCGAACCTGGCGAATGTGTCGAACCGAACCCCCTCTACGTTGCGCATGGGCCTCCTTTTATACGCTAAAGGGGTCACCGACAGGTGGCAATGCAGAGAAGGGTACAAATGTAAAAAGCGAGGTGGTTGGTACAGTTACTTGTACAGTGCACCCTACCTAACCCTGACGGCAGGGGACAAGGGCACTAAATGCCCGTCTGAGTCGCCCAAACAGTGCAGAAAAGGACCGTTAGGGGCGCCACCGTTCGCCATGATGGCGATCTTGTCAGCTTTGCATGCCATTGCACACTGCTGGCTGCACAGCCTCCCGCCACGTGCGCCTGGAGAGGCCCCCAGAGCGACACGTTGGTGGATGCGCTGGAGCATGGGCACAGAGTGGCCGCCTGCCGCGGCAAGCGCCTTGCCGCTGCTGTTATCTTGTCGGGTCCGGAAGCTTGTCGCTCACCGGGCCTCGAGTTACCTTGGTTGGCCTTCCCGGCAAGCTCCTCTTGCCGGGGCCTTGTTGCCTTGCCGGAGCGCGTGGCGCGTCGCGGCAAGTTCCCTGGAGTGCCTTGGTTGGCCTTCCCGGCAAGCTCCTCTTGCTGGGGCCTTGTCTCCTGAGCTTAAATACTTTGTTCTTGAATGGCTCCAAGGGAACCACGGAGGATCTTGGCGTTCGCCCGTCAAGCCTTGTCGCGGGGTGCTCCAACTGCCAGTGCACAAGTTCGGGGTGCTAGGGTACCCCTATTCTAGTACACCGACAGAAGCTTTCGGGACAAAGCGCCGCCGTCTCGAGGCGGAACCTTGGCGGAACCAATCTAGGGCTCCGGCGGAGTTGTTCTGCCGGGGAAACATCCCTCCGAGAGGGGGAAATCGTCACCATCGTCATCACCATCGATCCTCTCATCGAGAGGGGGTCAGTCTCCATCAACATCTTCACTAGCACCATCTCCTCTCAAACCCTATTTCATCTCTTGTATCCGATCTTTGCCTCAAAACATCAAATTGGTACCTGTGGGTTGCTAGTAGTGTTGATTACTCCTTGTAGTTGATGCTAGTTGGTTTATTCGGTGGAAGATCATATGTTCAGATCCTTTATGCATATTAATACCCCTCTAATTATGAACATGAATATGATTTGTGAGTAGTTATGTTTGTTCCTGAGGACATGGGAGAAGTCTTGTTATAAGTAGTCATGTGAATTTGGTATTCTTCGATATTTTGATGAGATGTATGTTGTCTTTCCTCTAGTGGTGTTATGTGAATGTCGACTACATGACACTTCAACATTATTTGTGCCCAGAGGATGGCATTGGGAAGTAATAAGTAGATGATGGGTTGCTAGAGTGACAGAAGCTTAAACCCTAGTTTATGCGTTGTTTCGTAAGGGGCTGATTTGGATCCATATGTTTCATGCTATGGTTAGGTTTACCTTAATTCTTCTTTCGTAGTTGCGGATGCTTGCGAGAGGGATCAATCATAAGTGGGATGCTTGTCCAAGGAAGGGTAGTACTGTCACGCCCAATATGCGACCCTATCCAAAAGGAACTCGAAGGTCCCACCAAGGATAGACCCGCATATTGAAACGCTTTTGCAAGGTGGATATCATTACATCAACATTACATAATAGATGGGGATACATACAAAAGGCATACAATGCCACACGAATACAATATCACAATACATAAGAGCATCATCCGACTACGGATGGAACACAAATAGAAACTCAAACGACATCAACCCTGCTAGCCCAGGCTGCCGACCTGGAACCTATCCCCTGATCGAAGAAGAAGCAGAAGAAGAACTCCAAACAAGCAAACATCACTCTCGCATCATGATCATCTCACAACCTGTACCTGCAACTGTTGTTGTAGTAATCTATGAGCCACGAGGACTCAGCAATCCCAGTACCATGGGTATCAATACTAGCAAAGCTTAAAGGGAATGGAAGGGGTAAAGTGGTGAGGCTGCAGCAGCGACTAAGCATATATGGTGGCTAACATACACAAATAAGAGCGAGAAGAGAGCAAGCGGAACGGTCGTGAAGCTAGCAATGATCAAGAAGTGATCCTGAACTCCTACTTACGTCAAACATAACCCAAAGACCGTGTTCACTTCCAGGACTCCGCCGAAAAGAGACCATCACGGCTACACACGCGGTTGATGCGTTTTAATTTGTATCTGGTGTCAAGTTATCTACAACCGGACATTAACAAATTCCCATCTTCCTATAACTGCAGGCACGGCTTTCGAAAGATTATACCCTGCAGGGGTGTCCCAACTTAGCCCAAGATAAGCTCTCGCGATCAACGAAGGATATACCTTCTCCCAGGAAGACCCGATCAGACTCGGAATCCCGGTTTACAAGACATTTCGACAATGGTAAAACAAGACCAGCAAGACCGCCCGATGCGCTGACAATCCCGATAGGAGCTGCACATATCTCGTCCTCAGGGCAACACCAGATGAAGACTACGTACAACTAAAACCAGACCTCGAGTTTCCCCGAGGTGGCGCTGCAAGTGGCTCTGGTTCGGACCAACACTTAGACAAGCACTGGCCCGGGGGGCTATAATAAAGATGACCCTCGAGAGAGCGACTCCCAAGGGAAAAGTAGGTGGTGGTGAGGCAAATGGTAAAACCAATGTTGGGCCTTGCTGGAGGAGTTTTATTCAAAGCGAACTGTCAAGGGGGTCCCATATATCACCCAACCGCGTAAGGAACGCAAAATCCGGGAACATAACACCGGTATGACGGAAACTAGGGGCGGCAAGAGTGGAACAAAACACCAGGCATAAGGCCAAGTCTTCCACCCTTTACCAAGTATATAGATGCATTAATCACAATATAAGAGATATTGTGATATCCCAACATAATCCTGGCCACCATGGAGAAATCTTCAACTTCACCTGCAACTAGCAACGCTATAAGAGGGGCTGAGCAAAGCGGTAACTTAGCCAAGCAATGGTTTGCTAGGAATAGTGTCAAAGGTTAGAGGTTCATGGCAATTTGGGAGGCTTGATGAGCAAAAGATTGGTAGCGCAGCAAAGCGATAGAACGAAGCAACTAGCACAGCAATGATAGTAGTGAGATCGGGGGTAGTGGTCATCTTGCCTGAAATCCCGCTAGGAAGAAGAATGAGTCCATGAAGAAGACGAATGGATGAAGCCGAACCAAGTGTAGACGAAAGAATCCTCACGATCGCAACGAAACAGGAACTATTGAAAAGAAGCACACAACATGGTAAACACACCACACATATACAATACATGATGCACAACCAAGCATGATGCATGACAATGCTACATGAAGCTACTCATGGGAAGAGATGATGCAAACAAGAGCAACACATCAAAGCAGGTTTAAATGAGGCCAGGAACAACATATAACAATTTCGGTAAGGCCTCATATGCATATTTCGAAATTGGTCCAGATCTGAATAAACCTTATGTTCAAGTTGTTAAACAGCAAGTTAAGATGCACAAGGATGATTTACACGAGATTCTAGTCAAGTTACATATAAAGTTCATTTAATTCGGAGCTACGGCCTAGAAGATATGAGCAAAACAAGTTAAACATGGCTTTGATGCAAAATGCATCCAAACATCAAGCAAACACCTCAAAACATGGATGCAACATGATAATATGAAACTACATGCAATTCTAAGCAAGTTTCATATAGAGCACACTCAAAACGGAGCAACGGTGCAACACACACACACTATACAAGTCATAACAACAATCTGTCCAAAACATGCTATAGGACCTCAACAAGAAAACAAAAGGCATGGGCATGATGTACAGGTAAATCATAACAAAACATGAACACTGAGCTATCTCCAGAAATCACTAGAACATGCTCAAACACACATGGCAAGATTGCAAATAATAACAATTTCAGTCTTTGCAGAAAATAACATCAGGTTGCAATGTTTAGAGCTATCAAACAACATGTTATAGGAACTTATCATGGCAAACAAAGGCATGGCATGAATCTACTAAATGCATAGATCGAATGTCCTTTTAGTGACCATGAGCCGAAAAGGATCAGAAAATATGATGGCACCCATGTAAACATAGCAAGTTATAATACAGATTCATACATGGCAGGAACAACGATAAGTAGGCATGTTGGTGAGCTTGTACCACTCACCATGGAGCAATAAATGGCATGGCAAGGCAACCAATAGTAAGAAGACATATTTATGAAGCTAAGCCTGGCAAGAGAAAGTTCATAGGGTACATGGATCACTAACCACAAGCATGGAAACAACTGAACTTAATGTTAACAGGCTGACAGCAACATTATTTAGCAACTTCGGAAAAAGATAACCACAAGCTACAGCAAGCTATAAATGCAACCAGGGGCATGGGTGGATAGAGCATAACATGTAGAAGAAAACACCCTTAGTGAACATCTCCAGATTATGCATAGAATGATTTGTAGCAGCAGGTTTACATAGCATCATGAAATAACAGATTCAGCCTAGCAAAACAGCAACAGCAAGTACCCTACTTAACAAGCTCGATTCACTCACCCCAAGTCATTGCATGACGAGATAAGCATAGCATCAGCAAGAAGACATGTTTATGAAGCAAACCAAGGCAAGAACAAGTTCATATCATGCAAGGATCAACTACAACAACCTTGGCAAAATTGAATAACATGTAAACAATCTGCCAGGAAACATTTCGTAGCAAAAGTAGAGCACGAAAATGACATGCTAGACTACTCCATAATTGCAAACAGGGGCATGAATGGATAGAGCATAACCATATGTTCAAAACATCCTTACTGAAGTATCACAAAATAAGCATGGATCTCTCTGTAGCATCAAGTTTACATGGCATCAAAATAATAGCAGAACAGGGACTAAAATCAGCAACATCACGATGCCTAGTTGGCATGCTTGTCTAGTCACCACATTGATCACAAAAATACATGGCATACACCCCTGTAAAGATGGCATGGCATAGATCAAAACACATGTAGACATCAACCTCATAGGATGCACACATCAATCATGGAAAAAATGACAAAGGAGCATGTTCTGTTAACAGACAGCAGACAACATTATGAAGCATTCTTGCGACGATGATTCAGGCATCAAGATGAAATCAAATGAACATGACGCAATGGAATGAAATTAAGTACTCACCGAGACGAACAATTTGACATATTACACGCACAAAACGGAGCTACGGGTGTAGAGATACGATGCGATGAACATGGCATGATAATGCAAAATATTTCGGGGACGGGCGTTTTTCGGAGTCAACCTTCGTTTCTGCACAGATTACGAGGTTCGCTGGGGTTCGCCGGAGGAGCTGCCGGAGAGGACGAGGAAGACGACCGGGAGGTCGAGGGAGAGGTCGGGGAAGCCGGGGGAGGGCGGATCCGGCCGAGCCCTGGCCGAATCTTGCCGGAGAAGAGGCTCGGGGCCGGCGCGCTCGCGACCGGAGCTGCGGCGGCGGCGCGCGAGGTCGCCGGCACGGGGCAGCGCGCCAGACCACTGGCGAGATGGTGCAGAGGCGGGCCGGCGCGGGGAGGTGACCGGGGGCGGCGCGGGCTGGAGCCGGCAGCCGCGGCGGCGGCACCATGGGCGGCGGCACCATGGCCGGGAGCTGGCGACGGAGGCAGGCACGGCGGCGCTTGGGGCGGTGGCGGCGCGCGCGGGTCGCGGGCAGCGGACAGCGGCGGCGGCCACTTGGCGGGATCGGATTGGACGAGGGGAGCAGGGTGGACACGTCCTGTCGTCGGGCGGACATGTCCGGCGGCGCGGAAGGAATGGATCTAGGGTTTCGTCCGTGAAAATGGAAGGGGAGGGTCTATATATAGGTAGAGGGAGCTAGGAGAGTCCAAATGAGGAGCGGTTTTCGGCCACGCGATCGTGATCGAACGACCTAGGAGAGTCCAAATGAGGGAGCTAGGAGAGTCCAAATGCGGCAGTTCCAGTGGCCC
This sequence comes from Triticum dicoccoides, assembly GCF_002162155.2. Taxonomy (NCBI): domain Eukaryota; kingdom Viridiplantae; phylum Streptophyta; class Magnoliopsida; order Poales; family Poaceae; genus Triticum; species Triticum dicoccoides. Next base: position 315,717,628 of record NC_041387.1, on the reverse strand, counting down.
ACTCACCGCACCTTCAAACCTGACGTGGGCGAGAAGTACAATGGCATGACCCATCCGTCCGAGTTCCTCAGCGTCTACACCATCGCGATGCAAGCTGCCGGAGCCCGCGACGATAAGGTGCTTGCGAATTACTTTCCGTTGGCTCTTAAACCCAATGCCATGTCATGGTTGATGCACTTGCCGGTAGACTCTATTTCCTCCTAGTCGGATTTGTGCCATGAGTTCGTGGGCGCCTTTACTGGAGGCCACCAAGCCCATGGCCAGGCAAGCGACCTGCATGTCATTCCCCAGAAGGGAGGCTAGAGTCTCTGTAAGTATATTCAGACGTTTAGCCGGGTACAGTACAATATCCCTGATGTTCACCCTGCCGCCATCATCAGCGCGTTCCACCAGAACGTGCGTAATCGCAAGATGCGCGAAGAGCTAGCAATGAACAAGGTGAGGGATGTGGCAGAACTCTATGTTCTTGCCGACAAATGTGCCCGAGCCAAAGAGGGAAGGAAGTACCCCGGCGAAGATGCCGGCGTGGAAACCAACTCTTCAGATGAGGATACTGCTGCCCCGGCGAAGAAAGGCCGGCGCCGCAACAGGAAGCGCAAAGGAAAAGCCGTGCTTGCCGTCGAGGGATCCGAAGACGCTGGCTCCACCAAGAAAACCAAGGCAGATGACCCCGGCAAGGAGGTTGCCGGGTGCATCGCATGCCAGGCCTTGGCGGCTACCGAGAAGCCGGGAAACTCCGACAAGCGATACTGCAAGATCCATCGCACCAAGGGTCATGCTCTCCAGGACTGCCGACAGGTCGAGCTCCTCGCTGAAAAGCAGAGGGCTGAGTATGAGAGGCGGGACAAGGATAAGGGCCCAGATGGTGCTGAGGGGTCCGGCAAGAAGCGTGACGGCCAGGCGGGCCGTCGCGGCAAGGATAAGCAACAGGAGAGGCCCGCCAGGGGCCGTGACAGAAAGCTAGAAGATGACGATCATGAAGAGGACGACGAATCCGGCGACCAAGAGTTTCAGAAAGCTACAGAGGCCATGTGCATCGACGGTGGCGCCTTGCTGCATACTTCTCACCGCCGGTTTAAACAGTGGGCGCGAGAGATTACAGCAGCGGATCCGTCGTTTGATGCCCAAAGGCCGCTGAAGTGGTCCAGGACACCTATCATTTTCGGCACTGAGGACCACCCTGATCGCACTACTGCGGTCGGGTGCTTGCCATTGTTGGTTTCACCAATGATACGTAACCTCAAGGTGACGAAGATGCTAGTCGATGGCGGGCCGGTCTGAACTTGATCTCGCCTGCCGTGATCAAGAAACTGCAGATTCCTGATGGAGACCTCAAAGAGACGGGCACGTTTCAGGGGGTCAACCCGGGAAGAAGCCAACCCAAGGGAAAGGTCACGCTGCCCGTGACTTTTGGAAGCAACCTGAACTTCAGGACGGAGAGGATCGTGTTCGATGTTGCCAGGATCCCCTTGCCCTACAACGGGATCCTCGGCCGCCCAGCGCTGGCCAAGTTCATGGCGGCGTCACACTACGCCTACAACACCCTGAAGATGCCTGGACCTATGACGATCATCACCATCCCCTCCGACAAGAAAGATGCGTTGGTTTGCGCTGACCAACTATACCAGCAAGCAGTTGCAGCAGCTGCCGCCGCTAGGGCACCTGCTCCTGCCGTCGGGACCTCGGGGGGAAGAAGAAGAAGAAGACCGGTGAGACCTCAGACACCCACTCCGGCAAGCGCACCTCTTCGGAGTGTAGCGCTGCCGTCGAGGACGTGCCAGAGAACTCTACCGGCGGGAACAAGAAGCCCAGGGCTGTATCACCAGGAACCAAGAAGGTCTCTGTCCATGAGGACGGCACGGGAGGAGCTTTTACCATAAGCTCCGCCCTTGACGGCAAATAGGAAGACGCGCTCGTCACCTTCCTACGGGCGAATGTCGATGTGTTTGCATGGCAAGCTTCCGACATCCCCGGTGTTCCCAGGGAGGTGATTGAGCACCACCTTGCTGTCTGTCCTCATGCACGGCCCGTCAGGCAGAAGGTCAGAAAGCAAGCTTTGGAACGACAAGAGTTCATTACTGAAGAGATCCGGAAACTGGAAGCAGTGGGTTTGGTAAGGGGAGTGCTGCATCCAACGTGGTTGGCCAATCCGGTCGTGGTGCGCAAGGCGAATGGGAAGTGGAGACTGTGTATTGATTACACAGATATCAATAAGGCTTGCCCTAAGGACCCCTTCCCGTTGCCGCGCATCGACCAGATTGTTGACTCCACGGCTCGGTGTGATCTGTTGTCATTCCTCGATGCCTACTCCGGCTACCACCAGATCTTCATGACAAGAGAAGACGAAGAGAAAACATCATTCATCACCCCATGTGGTACGTATTGTTTCATACGGATTCCTTTCGGGTTGAAGAGTGTTGGCTCGACGTTTGCAAGGGCGGTCCAGGTTGGTTTTGAACCCCAGCTCCATAGAAATATGGAGGCTTATATGGATGACATAGTGGTCAAAACCAAGGACAGAGCAACCCTCATACCAGATTTGCAAGAAACATTTGCAAACCTGCGCAAGATCAATCTCAAGCTGAACCCTGAGAAGTGCGTCTTTGGCATCCCGTCCGGCAAGCTTCTCAGATTCTTGGTGTCACAACGTGGGATAGAGGCCAACGCGAACAAAATCAAAGCTATAGAGCAGATTGAAGCACCCAAGCGAATCAAGGATGTGCGTCGGCTTGCTGGTTGCGTCGCCGCCATGGGCAGGTTCATTTCCAAGTCTGCCGAGCGCGCCCTTCCCTTTTTCAAGATCCTGAAAAAGGCGGGCCCGATGGAGTGGACGCCAGAAGCCGAAGCAGCATTACAAGGTTTGAAGAAGTACCTCTCCTCCATGCCAATACTAGTCGCGCCCAGGCCACAGGAGTCGTTGCTGCTATACCTGGTGGCGACAGACCAGGTGGTCAGCGCCGCGCTGGTGGCACAGAGAGAGGTCAATGACGAGGATATGGCAGCGGCAGAGCGCGACACCACCAATGCAGAGATGACGCAGCCAGTTGACATACCGCCAAAGAAGAAAATGGTGCAGCACCCGGTCTACTTTGTTAGTTCCCTCCTGCAAGGGGCTAGATTGAGGTACTTCGGCGTGCAGAAATTGCTCTTCGGCCTTCTTATGGCCTCGAGGAAGCTGCGCCACTACTTCCAGGCACACGAAATCACTGTCGTCACTCGCTTCCCCCTGCAGCGGATATTGCACAGTCCGGATGCGACGGGAAGGATTGTGGAATGGGCACTAGAACTGTCCAGCTTTGGTCTCAAGTTTGAAAGAACCTCGACAATTCAGAGTCGAGCCCTAGCAGAGTTCATTGCAGAATGGACCGCAACGCCTGACGAAGAAGCTCAAGAGACTGCTCTCCCCGACAAGGGGGCAAGTTGTGATTGGATCATGTACTCTGATGGAGCTTTCTCCTTACAAGGCGCCGGGGCTGGCGTACTGCTTGTCGCGCCCACTGGAGAGCACCTCAAGTATGTGGTCCAGATGCACTTCCCCAGGGAGGTGTCAACCAACAATACAACAGAGTACGAAGGGCTGCTTGCCGGTCTGAGGATCGCGGCGGACCTCGGAATCAAGAAACTCATCGTCAGGGGGGACTCGCAGCTCATCGTCAAGCAAGTCAACAAGGATTACCAGAGCCCGTTGATGAAGGCCTATGTCGATGAAGTGAGAAAGCTAGAAGAGCGTTTCGACGGTATACGGGCTGAACACATTCCCCGACCGAAGAACAATATCGCTGATTACCTGTCCAAACGCGCTGCCCTCAAGCTACCTGTGAAATCAGGTACCTTTGTGCTTCAGCTAACTCAGCCATCCGTTGATCCATCAACAGAGCAGAATAATAGGAGGAAATAAGCGCCCGCCAAGTACTTCCCTGCCGAGTTCCCCAGAGCAGCCGACAAGGATGTTGCCGAGGGTACTGAGCCCGCTACAGGACGACTGGCTCCGGCCGAGCGTCAAGCTCTCGCCGTTGAGACAACCGTTCCTATAGCGTAGGAAATGCCTTTAGCCCTCGCCGTCGAGCCCCAAGTTCCAGCATGGGCACAGCATACCGTCTGATTCCTCCAAACAAGGGAACTTCCTGAGGAGCAGGAAGAAGCTGAGAGAGTAGCCCCTCACTCTACCATGTACCAGTTCGTCGACGATGTCCTGTACAGAAAGAGGCCGAACGGTGTGAAATTGAAGTGTATCCCTCGAGAGGAAGGACTGGAGCTGTTGGCGGAGATACACGGAGGCATCTGTGGATCCCACATTGGGTCAAGGGCCCTTGCCGGCAAGGCATTCCGGCAAGGTTTCTTCTAGCCCACCGCCCTCCAGGATGCAACGACACTCGTCACCAGGTGTGAAGCGTGTCCGTTCCATTCAAAGAAGCTCCATCAGCCAGCCCAAGCTCTTCAGACCATTCCTCTCTCCTGGCCCTTCTCGGTCTGGGGGCTCGACATACTGGGCCCTTTCCCCCACGTTGTCGGGGGCTTTGAGTACTTGTACGTTGCAATCGACAAGTTCACAAAGTGGCCAGAGGTGGAGGCAGTAAGGAAGGTCACAACCCAGTCAGCCGTCAAGTTCTTCAAGGGACTGGTGTGCCGTTTTGGCGTATCTAACAGGGTCATCACCGACAACGGCACCCAGTTCACAAGCCGCACCTTCATGCAATATATCCAAGACCTCGGCAGCAGAATCTGTTTTGCTTCCGTCGCTCACCCACGAAGCAATGGTCAAGCTGAGAGGGCAAATGCTGAAGTACTGCGAGGCTTGAAGACCAAGACCTTTGACAGGCTGCATAAGAGCGGAAGGCACTGGATTGATGAGTTGCCAACGGTTCTTTGGTCGACCAGGACGACGCCAAACCGAGCCACCGGCCAGACACCTTTTGCCCTGGTATACAGGGCGGAAGCAGTTCTCCCCACTGAACTCATATACGGGTCACCTCGAGTGCTCGCTTATAACAAGCTTGAGCAAGAGCAACTGCGGCAAGATGACTTGGTGCTCCTTGAGGAAGATCGTCTTCGGGCGGCTGTAAGAGAAGCACGCTACCAGCAAGCCTTGCGCCGCTACCATAGCCGCAAGGTTCATGACCGGAGCCTTGAGGAAGTCGACCTTGTCCTTCGGCGCGTTCAATCGGCCAAGAATTCCAACAAGTTGACGCCAAAGTGGGAAGGCCCTTATCGGGTAATACGAGTCACCAGGCCTGGCGCAGTTCTCCTGGAGACCGAAGATGCTGTTCCGGTGAGTAACTCCTGGAACATTGAGGATATTCGCAAGTTTTACCCGTGAGGCGCGGCTTGCCGGGCCCCCTGGCAAGCCACCTTTTGTACAAGCATTGCGGATGATGCATGTAACCCTTTGTACAAAGCCAGGCGCAGACCCTGGGCATAAATAAATGAAGTGCTGGCGCCCTAAGTTATAGCATGCATGCTAGGTCAAGTCTCGTCCTTGGTTAGGGTTGATAGTGCTTAGCGGCGACTAACCCCTAGCTTAGAGGTCAAGTGTGCGTCTCTTTGCCGATCTTTTGTCTTCTTTGGTTCGCAGGACTCACAGATATCCTTGTCAGATCACTTGGGGACGAGAAAGAAAAGAGGAATAGACAGGCATCTAAACCCCGGCAAGCCAGTGTTGCCGGGGGCTGCGAGTACAAAGATTTTCCCACGACAAACAAGAGTTGCCGGGGGCTACAACTTCAGATAAGTTCTTCATCCCTTATCATGCATTCCCCCATGGACTGAGGGATGTGAAACCTCGTTTTTTCCAAAGCTACCATGCTCCCCTAAAAACTCTAGGCCCTAGGGCTAGTTCCTGGGGCCAGGTTTGGTCGTAGTCGCGGCAGCAAAAGAATGAAACGAGGAGCCTGAACCCACCTCATCCCTTCCTCCGCTGAAAGCGTGAGGAAGGACGAGCGAGGTGGGAAGACGGCAGGGCCTGTTGCCGGGCAAGGAAGTGTTTATCTTAAGGATATCAAGGATTTATTCCTTATCGCGGGTTCTACCCACAAACAAATGACCCGGCAAGCATCCCCTTTTTCATTAAAAACATTCCACTCAGGTACGACCCATAGGGAATGAAAAACATGAATAGTGGGGATTACAAGTTTTAAATTCAGCTAGAGCCTAAAGGCTTACAAACTAAAAAGAGATAAGGTGCTCGTAATCCCTTTCTTGTCCCTCTCCTCAGGAGGCAGGTCAAAGAGGCAAAAAGGGCAAAAGGGAGCGCCTAGGCGAATTACGGGTGGCAGGAGGCACCAAGAGAACATCTCGGTGACCGTCCGAAGGCTAGATGGTGATGGCAGCGCCGGAATCAGAGCTCGAAGACAAGGCGGCAGGACGTCAGCACGCGTCGAAGGCATCGGTGCCCGCGTACTCCGATTTGACGGCCTTGCCGCCCGCCCTCTTCCTCTTCTGCAGCCTCCCAATGCCAGCCGCCCAAGTAGACGACCCCGAGAAGTTCAGGAAGCCGGCGACACGGATGATGGGATCGCCGGTGCCGCGCGGAGCGATGCCCGACACCTAGTCGGACCCGTCATCCTGCCGCCCGCTACCCTCGTCGTCGCTGCCGCTGTCCTCCTCATCACTCCCGCCCGAGGAAGTATCTTCGCTATCAGAAGAGCTCTCCACGCAGCACCTCGCCCGAGTCCCGAAGCACCCAAAGACCTTGACAGAGAGGAGGCCGCCCTGCATCAGCTTTAAATGGAGGGTAAGCCCCGCCGTCAAGCGATGGATATGAGCGAACGTCTTCCACCCTCGGCCAAGATACATCACATGAGGGGCTGGGAAGTCGACGTGAGCTGGCGTACCGCTGATCCAATAGCCCCTCATGTGCAACTGCAAGGACTCTGGCGGATCCAGCTCCATCTCGCTCGCGAATGGGGTTGGGAGACGAAGACGATGGCGAGGCGACCGGCGCAACCTGACGAAGAACTCGCAAGGGTCATCTCCAACATGGCCCTCCATGGGGGGGAACTACTGGCGGAGGCGGGACCGGCGCGCCGCCCCGTTCTCCTCTTCCCTGAGCGCCTCGACCTCGTCCGCGGCCCCGTCCGCGGCCTCGCCACTCCCCCTTCCCCTCGCGACTGGCTCTGCCACTGCAGGTAAAGGGGAAGGGAGGGCGCGTTGTTGAGCAGCGACCCTCGCCGCCACCGTTGAAGAGCCAGGACCCCCTCTCTCCATGGCGGATGGGGGGGAGCGGAAGGGCAGAAGCTGAAGAAAAAAGAACACGAAAGAGTGCGGGACTCCATTTCCTTCCCCCCCGGCTCCTTATAAAGAGCCGGGATGGGGGCTCAGCCGCCCCAATCAGCCAATCGAGACACGGAAGGCACAGGGAACTGGGACCAACAAACTGCCCTGGCCTGCGACGGCCCGGTTCCCCGCCTCCACTGTTCGCCACCCTGAGCGCGTGAGAACCACGTGACGGGCATGCAGGACCAAGGCGACGGGTGTGGTGACCTCTCCCCACCCCGTGATCGTGGGGGCGGGGGGGCGCCTTGAAGACCACGCCCCGGCCCCGTTCGGTAAATGGGCCGAGCCTCCACGCCTCCCTCCATTTATGGGGAAGGTGCGAACCGCCCCCTTTTACTGCAACATGACGCATGCACGCAGAGCTCAGCCCCACGCATGCCGCCCACGTCACACATGCCTCCCCACGCCGAGCCACGCGCGGGAGGTGTGGGAAGCGCGGCGCGCGAAGGAACTTACCACGGTAAAAACTACCCCGCCTGCCCGCGCACCATTTTTGGGCCTAGCCCAACGACGTGATTACGCTCACGTGTGGACCAGGCCCAGGGGCTCCTGTCGGTGTACAAAAAGAGGGGTACACTTTTCGTACCCCTATAACTGTGCATGGGCAGTTCGAGCCATGGACGCCACCACGCCAAGCAAGGCAAGGGAGGTAAGCCAAGGTAAGACCGAAGCTCGGGAAGAGCAGAACGACGCCAAGACCAAGACCACAAAGAGCAAAGAGGACGAAGCGGACTCCCCCGGCAAGATCCTTTCCGGGGGCGGTTTTAGCAAACCCGGCAAGGCCCTTGCTGTGGCAGCTCGCCCCACACCTACGGAGCAATTCACCCTTGAGTCTACTGCCCCCATGGGGCAAGGATTCGGGAGACATCCCCGTGGTGGCATGCAGATCTTTGTGAAGACATTCAAGATCAAATTCACACTATAGAAGATGACAACCCCTGGCAGGATCCCAGCCAAGGAGGACCACAAGACCCCCGGCAGGAGCCTTGCTGGGGATGATAGCAGGCGCCACGGCAAGACCCTTGCCGGGGCCCCGACAAGACTCTTGTCGGGGCTACGACGAGGCCCTTGCTAAAGGCACCCGTAGAGCCACCGTCAGGCCCACGCCAATTCCAAAACCTCCACCGTCGTTCGCATGCGACTGCTGACCCAACCAGTTGGGCAAGCACCTGCGTGGCGGCAAGCAGATCTTCGTGGAGGCCCACCGTTGCGCCACCTCAGCTACATGCCTGCCTACATGGCACCACAGGCACCGCTGGCCAGGGCGCATGTCAATGTGATCGGCGACGGACAAGACTAGGCTCTCCCCCACCCCCGACAAAGTAGCGACACCTAAGCACGACGCATTAAATGCGCCTTGTCATGTAATGCGAGGGATAAACTCGTATCACTGTGCCCTTTCCACCTCCTGTGTGCCACTGTGGCGGCCCCTTTCCCTATAAAAGGAGGCCCAGGGCGACTAGGAGATGGATTCGGCTTTTTGGAGCTCTGGACGCCCCATTGCTAGCTCAGGAACACAGATAAACAAATCACCAAGACAGGAGTAGGGTTTTACGCATCTTCGCAGCCCGAACCTGGATAAAGAACTCGTGTGCTACCTGTTTGATCCGCCCTTCTCACAACCCCGCGCCTCGCAACCGTAGTAGGGATTCTCGTGATTCCATAGGTGTCGTCCTCGCACCGTCATGTGAAGAAACTAATCTTGTCTTGAATTGGGAGAAGTGCCACTTTATGGTTAATGAAAGTATTGTCTTGGGGCATAAGATTTCTAAAAGAGGTATTGAAGTTGATAAAGCTAAAGTTGATGTTATTGAAAAGATGTCGTGTCCTAAGGACATCAAAGGTATAAGAAGTTTCCTTGGTCATGCCGGTTTTTATAGGAGGTTCATTAAAATCTTCTAAAAAATTTCTCGGCCTCTGACTAATTTATTACAAAAATATGTTCCTTTTGTCTTTGATGATGGTTATGTAGAAGCATTTGAAATACTTAAGAAAGCTTGATTTCTGCACCTATTGTTCTGCCACCTAATTGGAATTTACCCTTTGAAATTATGTGTGATGCTAGTGATTATGATGTAGGTGTTGTTCTAGGACAAAGAGTTGATAAGAAATTAAATGTTATCCAATAAGCTAGTAAAACTCTAGACAGTGCCCAGAGAAATTATGCTACTACTCAAAAAGAATTTTTAGCAGTTGTATTTTCTTGTGACAAGTTAAGACCTTATATTGTTGATTCCAAAGTAACTGTTCACACTGATCATGCTGCTATTAAATACCGTATGGAAATGAAAGATGCTAAACCTAGACTTATTAGATGGGTTCTCTTACTACAAGAATTTGATTTGCATATTATTGATAGAAAGTGAGCTGAGAACCCCGTTGCAGACAACTTGTCTAGGTTAGAGAATGTTCTTGATGACCCACTACCTATTGATGATAGATTTCCTGATGAACAATTAGTTGTTATAAATGCTTGTCGTACTGCTCCATGGTATGTTGATTATGCTAATTACATTGTTGCTAAATTTATACCACCTACTTTCACATACCAGCAAAAGAAAAAGTTTTTCTATGATTTAAGACATTACTTCTGGGATGACCCACCCCTTTATAAAGAAGGAGTAGATGGTGTCATTAGACGTTGTGTACCTGAGCGGAACACGAACAGATCCTACGCAAGTGTCACTCCGAGGCATATGGAGGACACCACCCTAGAGATAGAACCGCACATAAGGTATTGCAATCCGGTTTTTATTGGCCTAGTCTCTTCAAATATGCCCGTAAGTTTGTCTTGTCTTGTGATGAATGTCAAAGAATTGGTAATATTAGTAGACATCAAGAAATGCCTATGAACTATTCACCTGTTATTGAACCATTTGATGTTTGGGGCTTCGATTATATGGGACCGTTTCCTTCCTCTAATGGGTATACACATATTTTAGTTGTTGTTGATTACGTTACTAAGTGGGTAGAAGCTATTCCAACTAGTAGTGTTTACCATAACACCTCTATTAAGATGCTTAAAGAAGTTATTTTTCCAAGGTTTGGAGTCCCTAGATACTTAATGACTGATGGTGGTTCACATTTTATTCATGGTGCTTTTCGTAAAATGCTTGCTAAGTATGATGTTAATCATAGAATTGCATCCCCATACCATCCACAGTCTAGTGGTCAAGTAGAATTGAGTAATAGAGAGCTTAAATTAATTCTGCAAAAGACTATTAATAGATCTAGAAAGAATTGGTCCAAGAAACTCAATGGTGCATTACGGGCATATAGAACTGCATATAAAAATCCTATGGGTATCTCCGTATAATATGGTTTATGGAAAAGCATGTCACTTACCTCTCGAACTAGAACATAAGGCATATTGGGCCATTAAAGAGCTCAATTATGATTTCAAACTTGCCGGTGAGAAGAGGCTATTTGACATTAGCGCACTTGATGAATGGAGAAGCCAGGTCTATGAGAATGCCAAACTGTTTAAAGAAAAAGTTAAAAGATGGCATGAGAAAAGGATACAAAAGCGTGAGTTTAATGTAGGTGATTATGTTTTGCTATGCAACTCTCGTTTAAGATAGCAGGAAAACTTCTCTCTAAATGGGAAGGTCCTTATGTTATCGAGGAGGTCTATCGTTCCGGTGCCATCAAAATCAACAATGTCGAAGGCACAAATTCGAAGGTGGTGAACGGTCAAAGAATCAAACATTATATCTCAGGTAATCCCATAAATGTTTAAACCAATGTTATTGACACCATAACCCCGGAGGAGTACATAAGGGACACTTTCCAGAACGTTTCAGACTCCGAAAGGAATAGGTATGTGGTACAGTAAGTAAACCGACTCCAAAACAATTCTAATAGCAATTTTTCTCCGTTTTGGAATATTTAAAAAATAGGAAAATAAGAAGTAGTCCGAAAGGGACATGAGGCATCCACGAGGGTGGAGGGCGCGCCCTACCCGCCTGGGCGCGCCCCCTGCCTCGTGAACACCTCGTGTGCCCTCCGAACTCCGTTTTCTTGCACAATACTTCTTTTGGTGGGTAAAATTTCATTATAATCTCCCAAAGGTCATGACCGCCGTACCACGACGAAATCCTCTGTTTCTTGTTTTGAGTTGTTTCTACCGCAGATTAGAGCAATATGCCGTCCACCTCCTCCAACAATGTGGACGACAATGCTTGGCTAATGAAGATAGAGACGAAGCGAGAAGAAATTGGGGAAATCAAGGAAAGTGACAAGATCAAGGGGGTCGCAAAGGAGCAAGTCCTGACAGTAGAAGAAGAGGGCTTCTCTCAACCTTACTACAATCATCTTTCCCCAACTGAGATTGAAGCTTTCAAGATGATTGAGCTAGCTCACATACAAAACAAGTATCTCACACGTGAAAATATTTTGTTGCAAGAGTGTCGGGGAAACTGATCCACGAACACCTATGGGACCGGCGGACCGAGCCCCTTTCGGTTTGGCGAGGGGCGGAGATCGCACGAAGAGCGGATCGAGGTGAAGCACACAAGCAGTTTACCCAGCTTTGGAGCTCTCCGGAGAGATAACACTCCTACTGCTGCTTGTCTGATTGTATTGAGTTCTTGCTCGGGTGCGCTGAGTGCTACAGTACACATGAGGCCGAGCGTGAGTGTTTTCTGGTTTTGAACCCCCCTTCTACATTGCGCACGGGCCTCCTTTTATATGCTCAATTGGTCACCGACAGGTGGCAAAGTAGACAAGGGTAAAAATGGAAAAAGAGGGGTGGTTGGTACAGCTACCTGTACAGTGTATCCTACCTAACCATGACGGCAGGGGACAAAGGCATTAAATGCCCATCTGCGTCACTCAAACAGTGCAAAAAGGGACCGTCAGGGACGCCACCGCTTGCCACGATGGCTATCTTGTCAGCGCCGCTTGCCACCACGCACCGCTGGCTGCACAGCCACCCGCCACGCGCGCCTGGCAAGGCCCCAAGGCGACACGTTGGTGGATGTGCTGGAGCATGGGTACAGAGTGGTTGCTTGCCGCGGCAAGCGCCTTCCCGCGGTCGCTGCCTTGACGCGCCCGGAAGCTTGTCGCTCACCGGGCCTTGCAGGGACGCGCAGCGCGTCGCGGCAGGTTCCTTGCGATGCCTTGGTTGGCCTTCCCGATAAGCTCCTCTTGCCGGGGCCTTGTGTCCTTGGCTTAAATACTTTGTTCTTGAATGGCTCCAAAGGAACCACGGAGGGCCTTGGCGGTCACCCGGCAAGCCTTGCCGCGGGGCGCTGCGACTGCCCGTGCACGAGTTCGGGATACTAGGGAACCCCTACTCTAGTACACCGACAGGAGCCCCTGGGCCTGGGCCACACACGGTGCCTAGCGCTGTTGGGCTAGGCCCAAAACAGGGCACAGGCACGCGTGGCCTGGGTCACGCCGTATCTTACTCCGTATCCACCGCGCCCTCCCCCAACGGCACGCGTCGAATGCGGCGTTGTGGGGGAGATCGTGGGTGGTTTCTTTATTCAGAAGGACGAAACGTCCGCCCCCTCCCCCTTTATAAGCAGGGGAAACAGGAGCAGTTCGCCCATCTCGCCGGTTGCTACTCCATTTTCACAAATCTCCGTCGCTCCCCCCTTATTCCCGAAGCCGAAAGAGAGCAGCGCTCCGCCCCCCATTGCCACCAGCACCACCAACGCCGTCGATCTCCCCCACCACCTCCGCCATGGCTCCGAAAGCCGACAAAGGGGAAGGGCATGAAGTCGGCCGAGGCGCAGCGGCTCGCTGCGCTGCGAAAGGAGCGGGCCATCTTCCCTCCTCAGCTTGACGCAAAGGAGCTGAGGGAGTACTACTATCTCTTCTGGTCGACGGAGACGCGAGCGCATCCGCACACGAAGGTACTCCCGGCCGCCGCTTCGAGACTGGCTCCGAACGGGTATCCCTTCTTCGCGCTGTTCTTCTACTGCGGGCTCTGCCCGCCCTTCTCTGAATTTTTCTATGACATCATGAACACCTACGGGTTCCGCCTCCTTGACTTCACCCCCAACGCCGTTCTGACCATGGCAGTTTTCGCACATCTGTGCGAAAACATTGTCTGAGTCCATCCAAACGTAGCCCTTTTTCGCCACTTCTTTATGCCTCGAGTCGAGAGAGGGGAGCCCCTTTCCAGCGGAATTGCTTGGATCTCAAGAGTCAACAAGAAGGAAGCCTATCTGGAGGGAGAGCTCCACAGCAAGTGGGAGGAATGGAGAGCAGAGTGGTGCTGGATCGTCGAGGAGAACCCGCAGCCATTTACCACCCTGCGACAAGCCCCAATAGCGCGCGGTAACGATTGGAGCAACGTTTCCCCGGAAGACGATAGGCTGAAGATTGCCGTCACCCGGATCCTTCACCTCAGGCTTGCCGGGCTCACCATAGTCGCCGTTGGCGCAGATTTCCTTCGCCACCGCATAGCCCCCCTGCAGGAGAGGGGGAGACCCGCCTGGGAGTTCCAGAACTCGGCGGATATCATGAGGCTGCGCCCGGGCCTCAACTTCAACTTCACCGTCCTGGAGCTGGACGCGATGCTCCTGGAGCTGTTCAAGCGCGATCCTCAACATCTATTCATGTTGCCGAGGGGTGTCGTTTCATTGTGCAACAATTCCTCGCTTGACCGCATCCGTGCAATGATGTCGTTGTGCGACTCGCATGGAATCGTGCCAACTTGGCAAGAGCCGGCAGACGCCGTCGTGCAGGAGTTCTTTGACGGGTTGGTTGAAGTGCCGGTCCACTCCGACGAGCAGAAGAGCCTCACCCACAACACCACCGACGCGGAGATGCAGCGCATCGCCACTAGGCTGGAAGAGGCGGCAGCAGCCCCTGCCGCGTGTGAGTTTGGATTCACCGTGGAGGAAGCAGAGGCAGCAGAGGCGGCAAGCCTTGCCGAGCGTGAGGAGTTTGCCGGCGAGGAAGGGCTTGCCGGGCCCGAGGATGAGTCGAGCGAGCCCCGCGAGGGAAATCTTGCCGGGCCCGAACCTTCAGGCAGCTTGCCGCAAACGGAGCCCCCAGCTCCGCCAAGAAGGCGTCTCCGCAAGGCCGGGGATGTAGCGGGGCGGCAGACGGGTCAACAGCCGTCGGGCCATGCGACACGCTCTACCGCGGCTAGCACTGCTGCCGCGGGAGCGCCTCACGCCGCTGCGGCAACCGGAGTAGGGTCTTCCCAGTCCACCTCTACTGCTCCTGCCAAGCGGACAAGGGAGTCTACTCCTCCGCCTCGTCGCACCAGAGGCGAGCCGGACTTTGATCTCTCCGCGCTCAGCTCCGACGAGGAAGAAGAAGAGTAAGATTCCTTGCTGTACTTGTAGTTCTTCAATTCTTGCTGTCTTTGTCTTGTATCTGATTTGTTTTACTCTGAACTCATTCCTTTTCAGGACTCTGTCCCAGAGAGCGGCGAAGAGAGCCAAGGTCCCGATGATTGTCATCGAGGAAGAACCCACCGCGATGGCAGAGGACATGTCCGAGACCGCCTTGTCGGACCCGGCAACCATTCCTCAAAGCAGCCCCCAGCGTAACCCTCCACGTAAGTACATAGTTTACTTCCTGCTTTCAGGCGTGCATGGGTGCTCTTCTGTTGCTGATATCTGAGTGTTGGTTCGTGCAGGAGCAGAGCAGCCTCACCAGGAGAGCCCGGAAGCCGCTCCCGAAGTGCCATCTGCTTCGACTACACCGCCAAGCGAGGATTCCCAGGTAAGGGAGCGTTCTCCGGCAAGGGAGAATTCTCCGTCAAGGGACAGCTCTCCGGCAAGGGACAGCACCAGCGATCCTCCGGTGATTGAGACCACGACTACAGATACAGGTAATCCTCTTGCTTGAAAACTTCCCTTGGATTCTTCTTCTTCTGATTTTCTTTTCGAATATTCGCTTGACCTTTCTCCCATCTTCGGTCGTCAGATCCACCTGCCACAGAGCCAATGGAAACCGAGGCCGCCGACGAGGAGAACGCGCGCGGCAACAACGACGACGCCACCGCCACCGAAGAAGAGGCCGGTGCTGATGATCCCGCCGGCGAAGAGGCCGCCAACGCTGCCGCTGCAGAAGCTAGCGAGGAATCCGGCGATCGCACTGACGGCCCCAAGGCCGCAGGAGCACCAGGCGCTGCACCGACCGCCGATCCCTCTGCCGCTGCTGCAGCGCCAGGCTCTGAAGAGCCCCAGCCCGGCGCCTATTTGAAGGCCGGCGATGGCGTCTTCATCAAGCTCCCCTGGGCGTCGAGCTCCAGGGCGCCGGTCGAAGGATAAACTTTTGACGAAGAGGTGCTTGCCTTCGCTGGGCTGGCGCTGGTCGACGCGCCAAGCAGTAGCAGCGACGAGCCTGAGGAGGAGCGGCTGTTGCGGAAGCTGCTGTCGCTCTACCGCACCCGACAAGCCAAGCTGGAATCTCGAGAAGAGCTTGTCGCGAGGGCGGGAGTGGACATTGAGAAGCGCGCGGAGGAGCTCTGGAGTCTCAGGCAGGAAGCTCTCTGGTCTCTGGCAGAGGAGCGGGAGCAAGTCGCCGAGGAGCGAAAAGCCTTCCTCCTTGCGAAGGCTGAAGTTGAAGAGCAACAGCGGCTTGTCGCCGAAAATCTATTTGCGCAGGAGGGAGAGTTGGCGCAACGCAAGGTCAATCTTGACAGCCACGAGGAGGAGCTTGCCGCGCGCGAGCAAGCAATTGGCGGGGCTCTCAAGGAAGCGAAAGATGCTGCCGCAGCTGCCGAGGCCGCCAAGAAGGAGCTGGAGATGAAGGTGGCGCAGCTGGAGGCCGATCTCAAAGCGAGCGGCGAAGAGCTTGCCGTGCTCAAGCGTGAGCGTGAGAAGGACACTGCCGCTCATGGTGAGCTGCAGGGTCTTCTCGCTGAGAGGAGCAAGGAGCTCAGTGCCGCCAAGGATTCCAATGCAGATCTCGAGTTGAAGTTGGCTACTCTGACTCAGACGCTGGACGGCGCCAGGGAGCGGGAGGTGGCCTTGTCGGAGAAGATCAAGGCCGATGAGGCGCTGCTGGCGAGTGCTGCTGCCGCCCACGACGCTTTCAGGGAGACTGTGGAGCACTGGACCGAGGGTCTTGTGGATCTTGGCGCCGCCATCGACGGGGAGCTCGCGCAGTTGGGGATGGAGGATCTTGGGTACTCCTCCGACGAGCACCTCCAACCCAGCACCAAGCTCAGCTTGTTCTTCAAAGGCGTGGCGACGGCCCTCCAGCGACTCCGGGAGAAGATCCCAAAGCAGCTGGCCGATGAGTCGCGCAAGATCTGCGCAGGAGCTCTCTAGAAGGTGCTGATGAAGGTGGCCTTTCGCAACCCAGGCCTCAACTTCACCAACGTCCTCAAGTCCTTGCCGCCGGATGCTGATCTGGAAGTGCTCAAGACCCTTATCGCACCCATTGTGGACAAGGTGAGTGGGATCAAGAGGGTTGAGGGCGATCGCGTAGATTAGGCCGCCCGTTTTCTCTTTCTCTTTGTCGCTGCTAGTCATATCATGAGAACAATCTATTAGAGCTGCGACAAGCTATCTTGTAATATATCTCTATTTTGGGTAGAGATTGCTGTGTTATTTCCTTTACTTGATTCCTTCCTTTGTGTGTCTTTGCCCTACGCTTTTAGGGAACTTGTCGGCGCAGGCACCTGAGCCGCGAGCGCTGAGTGCGGGACGTCAGCAGCCTGCTGGCGGTGCCGCTTCCGACAAGAAACCTTGTCGCAACTAGTCACAGCTCACTTAAGTTATTGAGCGGACTCGAAAACAAAGTAAGGGCGCAACTAGCTACGAGTTGGTTCCTCCGCGCACAGGTTTTTCATACAAAGTACGGTCGTTCGAGGAAGATAACTTAAAAATTTAAAACTGATTGCTCAAACTTTGGCAACTCAGCTTTTCTGTCGTTTGCTTTCTGGTAAGGCGAAACTTCCTTGAACCATGCCTGGTCCACACCATTATCTTCTCCTTTTCCCCCGGCAAACTTATGTGCGAGGGAACCTTCCTTTCCTTTTAGAAATAGAAAGAAGAGAAAATAAAGATATGGAGCCTTACAGCTCGTTATTGCTTACCGGGGGTAGGTGCTGCACAAAGTGTCAGATAACGCATGCAAAGTAAAAAGCATGAAATTGACAAGATGTGCGGAGCGCATGAGCTTTACTTATGCACGGGGTCTGCGCCCGGCTTTGTACAAAGGATTACATGCAACATCGGCAAGACTTGTACAAAAGGTGGTTGGCGGAACAGGTTCAGGCAACCGCGCCCTACGGGTGAAACTTACGAAGATGCTCAATGTTCCAGGAGTTGCTCACAGGAGTGCCATCTTCGGTCTCAAGGCAGACAGCGCTAGGCCTAGTGACTCGTTTCACCCGGTAAGGGCCTTCCCACTTTGGCATCAACTTGTTGGAATTCTTGGCGGACTGAACGCACCGAAGAACAAGGTCCCCTTCCTCAAGACTTCTGGCATTAACTTTGCGGCTATGGTAGCGGCGCAAAGCTTGCTGGTATCGAGCAGCTCGTACAGTAGCCTGAAGAGGGTCCTCCTCAAGGAGCAGCGCGTCATCTTGTCGCGACTGCTCTTGCTCAAGCTCATCATAAGCGAGCACTCGAGGTGACCCGTATACGAGTTCCATGGGGAGAACTGCCTCTGCTCCATAGACTAGAGCGAAAGGTGTCTGGCCAGTGGCTCAATTTGGCGTCGTCCTGATTGACCAAAGAACCACCGGCAGCTCCTCAATCCAGTTCCTTCCGCACTTGTGCAGCCTGTCGAAAGTCCTGGTCTTGAGCCCGCGCAGCACTTCAGCATTTGCCCTCTCCGCTTGACCATTGCTTCTCGGATGAGCAACAGAAGCGAAGCAGACCTTGGCGCCAAGATCTTGGACGTATTGCATGAAGGTGCGGCTCGTGAATTGCGTGCTGTTGTCGGTGATGATCCTGTTAGGGATCCCGAAACAACAAACAATCGACCTGAAGAACTTGACTGCTGACTGTGCTGTCACCTTCCTCACTGGTTCCACTTCCGGCCAATTTGTGAACTTGTCGTTTGCAACGTACAAGTACTCAAAGCCCCCGATAGCTCGGGGAAAGGGGCCGAGGATGTCGAGCCCCCAGACCAAAAATGGCCAGGATAAAGGGATCGTCTGGAGAGCTTGAGCTGGCTGGTGTATCTGCTTGGAATGGAACTGGCACGCTTCACACTTGGTTACTTGTGCAGTTGCATCCTGGAGGGCTGTCGGCCAAAAGAAACCTTGCCGGAACGCTTTGCCGGCAAGTGCTCTTGCGCCAATGTGGTGACCACATATGCCTCCATGTATCTCTGCCAACAGTTTTTGTCCGTCTTCCCGGTGAATACACTTCAATTTCACACCGTTGAGTCTTCTTCTGTATAGTGTGCTGTCGACAAACTGGTACATACTCGACTGCCGGGCTACTCTTTTCGCTTCTTCTTGCTTTTCGGGAAGTTCTCCTGTCTGAAGGAAACGGACAATCTACTGTGCCCATGCTAGAGCGTGCGGCTCGACAACAAGGACTAAAGGCGCATCTGCTGCTGCGGGAACATCCGCTTCTACGGCAAGAACCTGCGGCTCAGCCGGAGCTTGACGTTCCCCGGCAAGCTTGCCGGAGCAAAACTTGTCGGGAGCGTCTGCTTCAACGGAATAGATCCTAGGGCCTGCCGGAGCAGACTGCTCCTCAGCACCCTTGGTGTTGATTTTGAAGACCTTCTTGGCGGCGGCTTCGGGGAGCTCTGCTGGAAAATAGTCACCAGAAATCAACTTCCTCTTCTTGCTCTGTCCAGTTGATGGTGTTACAGATAGTTGAGTCAGCTTGAGCACAAAGATCCCTAGTTCCACAGGTAACTTCAGTGCGGCGCACTTTGACAGGCCATCGGCAATGTCGTTCTGAGCTCTTGGAACGTGTTCCATCTGTAGGCCGTCAAAGTGCTCTTCTAGCTTTCTCACTTCATCAACGTAAGCTTCCATCAATGGACTCTGATAATTCTTGTTCACTTGGCGGACGACAAGCTGTGAGTCACCCCTGACAATGAGCTTCTTGATCCCAAGGTCTACTGCGATCCTGAGACCGGCAAGCAAACCTTCATACTCTGCGGTATTGTTTGTTGCTTGCTCCTTGGGAAAGTGCATCTGGACTACGTACTTGAGGTGCTCTCCGGTGGGTGCAACAAGTAGCACGCCCGCACCGGCGCCTTGCAGCGAGAAGGCACCATCAAATTACATCAGCCACTCTTTGCTTGCTTCCTTGACGGGGATGCTCGTTTCTGGAATCTCTTCATCTGGTGTTGGCGTCCATTCTGCTATGAATTCTGCCAATGCTCTGCTTTGGATAGTTGAAGTGCTCTCAAACTTAAGGCCAAAGCTTGACAGTTCCAGTGCCCACTCGACAATCCTGCCTGTTGCTTCTGGAATTTGCAGTATTCTCTTCAGCGGAAAACGAGTGACGACTGTGATCTCATCTGCTTGGAAGTAATGGCGCAGCTTTCTCGAGGCCATGAGAAGGCCGAAAAGCAATTTCTGTACACCAGAGTACCTTGACCTAGCCCCCTGCAGAAGGGAACTGACAAAGTAAACTGGGCGCTGCACCATTCTTTTCTGCATCTTGTCACGCTCCTGCGCAGATCCATCTTTGTCGGGACCAGAGCTTGCCGGTGAAGTCCCTTGCTTGTCGCTGGATGCCTCTGCCGTGGTTGCTGGCTCATTATCCGCCTCCCTCTCTGCTACTAACGCAGCACTAACCACTTGATTGGTTGCCGCTATATATAGCAGCAACTTCTCTTGTGGCTTAGGTGCGACAAGTGTTGGAGTGGAGGACAGGTATCTCTTTAAGTCCTGCAGCGCAGCCTCCGCCTCCGGAGTCCATTTCATTGGACCTGCCTTTTTCAATATTTTCAAAAACGGCAGGGTGCGCTCAGCAAACCTAGAGATAAACCTGCTGAGAGCAGCTACGCAACCGGCAAGTCTTCGTACATCCTTGACGCGCTTTGGTGCTTCAATCTGCTCAATGGCCTTGATCTTGTCGGGATTGGCTTCAATTCCCCGCTGAAACACGAAGAACCCGAGACGCTTGCCGGAGGGGACTCCAAACACGCATTTCTCTAGGTTAAGCTTGAGGTTGATCTTGCGCAGATTAGCAAAGGTTTTGTCTAAATCTTGAATCAGAGTTGCCTTGTCCTTGCTCTTGACCACTATGTCATCCATGTAGGCTTCCACATTTCTATGCATTTGTGGCTCAAAAGCGTCATGAACTACCCTTGCATATGTTGAACCAGCATTCTTTAAACCGAAGGGCATCCGTACGAAACAGTATGTGCCACATGGGGTGATGAATGCGGTCTTCCCCTCATCCTCTTCTGCCATGAAGATCTGATGGTATCCTGAGTATGCATCAAGAAATGAAAGCAAGTCACATCCGGCCGTGGAGTCAACAATCTGGTCGATGCGCGGCAAGCGAAATGGGTCTTTGGGACAAGCTTTATTGACATCGGTAAAGTCGATACAAAGCCTCCATTTCCCGTTTGCCTTACGCACGAATACAGGATTGGCCAACCACGTAGGATGGAGCACTCCTCTGACAAGGCCTGCTGCTTCCAATTTCTTGATTTCTTCTGCAATGAATTCTTGGCGTTCCACTGCCTGTTTCCTGACTTTCTGCTTGACGGGTCGTGCATGAGGACAGACGGCAAGATGGTGCTCGATTACTTTCCTGGGAACACCGGGGATGTCAGACAGCTGCCATGCAAACACATCGACGTTCGCCCGCAGGAAAGCAACGAGCGCGCTTCCCTATTTAGGGTCAAGAGTGGCACTGATGGTGAAGGTACCACCAGTGTCGCCCTCCTTCGCGGACACCTTCTTGGTCTCTGGTGGAGCTGCCATTGTCTTCTTACACTTGCCGGTGGGGCTCGATGGTGCGTCCTCGACGGTAGCACAGCACTCCGAAGAGGTGCGCTTGCCGAAGTGGGCATCAGAGCTCTTGCCGGACTTGGTCTTCTTCTTCGCCCCGGGAGCTTCAACGGCAAGTGACTTGCGATCTGTTGCTGCTGCTGCTTCCGGTAGATCTTGTCGGCGCAGATAAGAGCATCCTTCTTGTCGCCAGGAACAGAGATGACACTTATCGGGCCTGACATCTTCAGTACGTTGTATGCATAGTGAGAGGCTGCCATGAATTTGGCGAGCACTGGACGACCGAGTATCCCATTGTAAGGTAATGGAAAATCAGCAACATCAAAAGTGACCCTCTCAGTCCTGAAGTTCAACTCGCTGCCAAATGTCACCGGCAACGTGATCTTTCCCTTCGGCTTGCTCCTTCCCGGATTGATTCCTTGGAATGTGCCGGTCTCTTCGAGCTCGCTATCAGGGATCTGGAGTTTCTGAAGTACCGCGGAGGAGATCAAGTTTCAGCCGGCCCCGCCGTCAACTAGCATCTTAGTGACTTTGAGGTTGCGGATAGTTGGTGAAACCAACATCGGCAAGCACTCGACCACAGTTATGAGATCAGGGTGGTCCTCAATATCAAAGATGATAGGCGTGCTGGACCATTTCAGAGGTTTACGTGACTCGACGGGTGGTTTTGCTGCATTGACTTCCCGCACCCACTGCTTGCGCTGGCGGTGTGAAGTATGCAGAGAAGCACCACCGTCAACGCACAGGACCTCTGTGGCTTTCTGGAACTCCTGCTCAGCGGTCTCGTCATCATCCATATCTTCATCGTCGTTGTCATCTTCATCCTTGTCGCGGCCGCGGGGAGGTCTGTCTCCTTGCCGCTGCTTGGCCTTGCCGCGGCGTCCTCCTCGGCCGGGACGTTTCTTGCCGGCTCCTCCAGCACCTTCCTGGGCTTTCTCCTTGTCGCGTCGCTCGTATTCAGCCTTTTGCTGCTCGACAAGCTGCTCGACCTTCTTGCAGCTCTGGAGGTCACGGCCCTTGGTGCGGTGGATCTTGCAGTACTGCTTGTTGGTGCCGTCCTGCTTGTCGGCGGCCGCCACAGCCTGGTAGTTGGTGTCCGCGGCAATCTCCTTGCCGGAACTACCAGCTTTGGCTTTCTTGGCGCCACCTCCGTTGCCGGACTTCTCAACGACTAGCACATCTCTGCCTTTCTTTTTCCTGTTGTTCCGCCGCCGGTTTTTGTTTGTCGGGGCAGTCTCCTCACTATCAGATCCTCCTGCTCCTATATTTTCTCCGGGGAGTTTCCTCCCTTCCTCAGCATGCGCACACTTGTCGGCCAGGGCATATAGCTCACTGACGTCTCTGATCTTGCACATCGCCATCTCCTCCCGCATCCTGCGGTTTCGCATGTTTTGATGGAACGCGCTGATCACCGCGGCAGGGTGGACGTCTGGGATGTTGTGCTGTACGCGGCTGAATCTCTGAATGTACTTGCGCAGGGGTTCTCCTTCCTTCTGGGCGAGCAGATGAAGGTCACTCTCTTGGCCATGAGGCTTGTGGCCGCCTGTAAAGGCGCAGAAAAAGTGATGGCATAGGTCTGCCCAGGAGGAAATGGAGTTGTCCGGCAAGTGCATGAGCCAGGATCTGACATTGGGTTTGAGCACCAGCGAGAAGTAGTTGCCAAGGATCTTGTCGTCTCGTCCCCTGGTAGCCTGCACCGCGATGGTGTAGATGCTGAGGAACTCCGACGGATGCGACTTGCCGTCGTACTTCTCTGGCACGTCTGGCTTGAAATTCTTCGTGCTGGGCCACTGGACTTGCCGCAGCTCACGAGTGAACGCAGGGAAACCTACCGTGTACGGCAAGTCGCCTGGTTCCCCTGGCGCATGCATGTCGACAGAGGGCCCAGCGCGCTAGTCTAATTGACGTCGCGCTTCTCTTTGGCGCTCGATGCGAGTACGAGCATCTTCTTGCTGTCGTTCGTGAAGAACTTGGCGCTGATCGCGACGAGCTCGTGGATCCGATGATGCAGTGGAGTCGCTGTCGAGGTGGATCCTGCGAGTCGGCGATCTTGGCCTTCGGGGTGGAGAGTGCATGGTGGCTGCACCTCCACCGGTTTCGTCGCCACCGGCTCGCGCCTGGCAGTCCTGCCGCGGCCGCGACGTACTCGGCTGCCGCGGAGTGTCGCCGTTGGCGAAGCCGATGAGACTTTGAATAGTGGCCCTCCATCCGTCGATCTTGTCTTCCGTCGGAGGGTAATCCAGGAGCAGTTGAGCTCGCACCAAAGCTTCTGCTGGAGTGGTGGGAGGTAGTGGCGAACGGTGCGAGGAGCGGGATATGATCGGACTTCTAACTATGTTAGAAGGAGCAGTATCCCGTCCAGGCGACCGTGCCTCGCTCGTGCCAGCATGTTGGCATGCATGCTGGTCTTGGGCACCCCGAGATCCACCAGCTCGATCTTGACCCAACAAACGTATGGTACTATGAGTACCATGACGCTGTCGGTCCTGCGCCTCCTGAGATGGGCGCGGAACATGTACGGATGCCGAGGTCTGCGCAGCCTTGTCCTTGGACCTGGTAGCGCCGTGATCTCCCTCGTCCATGTCCGTTCTCCCGTCGGCGTCTGCCCCACCACTCGTTTGCTCCGGTGGTGGTGGGATCGACGTGGACGGAATAGCTGCCGCCGAAGTCTTCTTCTTTGGTGGCATGTCGATGAAGAAGATGAAGATCTGGCTCGTGTGCACGCCAGATCAGGTTCACACAACCTCGACGCCCCCTACCTGGCGCGCCAAAGATGTCGGGGAAACTGATCCACGAACACCTATGGGACCGGCGGACCGAGCCCCTTTCGGTTCGGTGGGGGCGGAGATCGCACGAAGAGCGGATCGAGGCGAAGCACACGAGCAGTTTACCCAGCTTCGGAGCTCTCCGGAGAGATAACACTCCTACTGCTGCTTGTGTGATTGTATTGAGTTCTTGCTCGGGTGCGCTGAGTGCTACAGTACACACGAGACCGAGCGTGAGTGTTTTCTGGTTTTGAACTCCCCTTCTACGCTGCGCACGGGCCTCCTTTTATATGCTCAAGGGGTCACCGACAGGTGGCAAAGTAGACAAGGGTAAAAATGGAAAAAGAGGGGTGGTTGGTACAGCTACCTGTATAGTGTATCCTACCTAACCATGACGGCAGGGGACAAAGGCATTAAATGCCCGTCTGCATCGCTCAAACAGTGCAAAAAGGGACCGTCAGGGACGCCACCGCTTGCCACGATGGCTATCTTGTCAGCGCCGCTTGCCACCGCGCACCGCTGGCTGCACAGCCTCCCGCCATACGCGCCTGGCAAGGCCCCAAGGCGACACATTGGTGGATGTGCTGGAGCGTGGGTACAGAGTGGTTGCTTGCCGCAGCAAGCACCTTGCCGCGGTCGCTGCCTTGACGCGCCCGGAAGCTTGTCGCTCACCGGGCCTTGCCAGGACGCGCGGCGCGTCGCGGCAAGTTCCTTGCGATGCCTTGGTTGGCCTTCCCGGCAAGCTCCTCTTGCCGGGGCCTTGTGTCCTTGGCTTAAATACTTTGTTCTTGAATGGCTCCAAAGGAACCACGGAGGGCCTTGGCGGTCACCCGGCAAGCCTTGCCGCGGGGCGCTGCGACTGCCCGTGCACGAGTTCGGGATACTAGGGGACCCCTACTCTAGTACACCGACAAAGAGCATATCACCGCACTCAAGGGCATTATCCGCAAGCTGGAGGATCTCCTATGCTCGATGTGTGACATCCCGTCATCAACAACTCCATCATCACCAACTCCGAAGAAAGAGACATAATCAAATGGGTGTGGGCACTCCCCTTGGCAACTACCAAGCTTGGGGGAGATGCCCCAGTATTGTATCACCATCACACTTCTATCTTTACTGTTTTTCTTGGTTCGATCCTTTTGGTTATATCTTGAGCTAGTAGAATAATGTTTAGTATGATCTAGCTTTGAGTTTTGTATTGATCCCTATCTATGTAATCGAGTCTGTGAGCTATATATATTAAAGATTAGTTTTGAGTCGTAGGCTTTGCTATCTTGCTATGATCTTGAGGGAATAACAGAAAAAGAAAGAATAAAAAGAAACAAAAAGATCATATTGATCTTATGAAGAGTAATGACTTGACATATAAAGAATATGATGAATAAAAGTTGTTGAGAGTTGAAAAACATAGTTTTGCTCATCGTTGCAATTAATAGGAAATAATAAAGAAAGAGAGGTTTTCACATCTAAATATACTATCTTGAACGTCTTTTATGATTGTGAGCACTCATTAAAATATGACATGCTAAAAAGTTGATGTTGGACAAGGAAGACAACGTAATGGGTTATGTTTTCTTGTATCTGAAATAAATTATATTTTCATGGATCATCGAACATGTTGAGCTTGCATTTCCCCCTCATGCTAGCGAAATTCTTTGCACCAAGTAGAGATACTACTTGTGCTTCCAAACATCCTTAAACCCAGTTTTGCCATGAGAGTCCACCATATCTACCTATGGATTGAGTAAGATCCTTCAAGTAAGTTGTCATTGTTGCAAGCAATAAAAATTGCTCTCTAAATATGTATGGTCTATTAGTGTCGAGAAAATAAGCTTTATACGAGCTTGTGATATAGAAGAAATAAAAGCTATGGACTGCATAATAAAGGTCCCTATCACAAGTGGCAATATAAAGTGACGTTCTTTTGCATTAAGATTTTGCGCATCCAACCATAAAAGCACATGACAACCTTTGCTTCCCTCTGTGAAGGGCCTATCTTTTATTTTTATCTCCTACCTTATACAAGAGTCATGGTGATCTTTACCTTTCCTTTTTACACTTTATCCTTCGGCAAGCACTATGTGTTGGAAAGATCATGATATATATACCCAATTGGATGTATGTTTTCATAAAGTATTATTGTTGACATTACCCTTGAGGTAAAAGGTTGGGAGGAAAAACTATAAGCCCCTATCTTTGTCTGTGTCCGATTAAAACTTCATACCCATAAGTATTTTGTGAGGGTTAGCAATTGTGAAAGAATAAATGATAGTTCAGTATGTGGACTTGCTGAAAAGCTCTTATATTGACTCTTTCCGATGTTATGATAAATTGCAATTACTTCAATGACTGAGATTATAGTTCGCTAGTTTTCAGTGAAGTTTCTGATTCATACTTTACATTGTGAATAGATTGTTACTTTAGCATAATAATTCATATGATAATATATATGTTGTTGTTCTAACAATGATCATGATGCCCTCATGTCCGTATTTTATTTTATCAACACCTCTATCTCTAAACATGTGGACACATTTTTTTATATCGGCTTCCGCTTGAGGTCAAGCGAGGTCTAAGCTTGGGGGAGTTGATACGTCCATTTTGCATCATTCTTTTATATCAATATTTATTGCATTATGGGTTGTTACTACACATTATGTCACAATACTTATGCCTTTTCTCTCTTATTTTACAAGGTTTACATGAAGAGGGAGAATGCCGGCAGCTGGAATTTTGGGCTAGAAAAGGAGCAAATAGTAGAGACCTATTCTGCACAACTCCAAAACTCCTGAAACTCCATGAAAGTCTGTTTTGGAATATATTAAAAATATTGGGTGAAGAAAGCACTAGAGGGGGGCCACCCACTGTCCACGAGGGTGGAGGCGCGCTCTACCCCCCTGGGCGCGCCCCCTGCCTCGTGGGCCACCTGGAAGCCCCCTGATGCCCATCTTCTGGTATAAGGTGTCTTTTGCCCTGGAAAAAATCATAAGGAAGCTTTCGGGACAAAGCACCGCTGTCTCGAGGCGGAACCAATCTAGGGCTCCACGGAGCTGTTATGCTGAGGAAACATCCCTCCGGGACGGGGAAATCGACACCTCGTCATCACCATCGATCCTCTCATCGAGAGGGGGTCAATCTCCATCAACATCTTCACCAGCACCATCTCCTCTCAAACCCTAGTTCATATCTTGTACCCAATCTTTGTCTCAAAACCTTAAATTGGTACCACTGGGTTGCTAGTAGTGTTGATTACTCCTTGTAGTTGATGCTAGTTGGTTTATTCGGTGGAAGATCATATGTGCAGATCCTTTATGCATATTAATACCCCTCTAATTATGAACATGAATATGATTTGTGAGTAGTTACATTTGTTCCTGAGGACATGGGAGAAGTCTTGTTATAAGTAGTCATGTGATTTTGGTATTCGTTCGATATTTTGATGAGATGTATGTTGTCTTTCCTCTAGTGGTGTTATGTGAACATCGACTACATGACACTTCACCATTATTTGGGCCTAGAGGAAGGCATTGGGAAGTAATAAGTATCTGATGGGTTGCTAGACTGACAGAAGCTTAAACCCTAGTTTATGTGTTGCTTCGTTAGGGGCTGATTTGGATCCATATATTTCATCCTATGGTTAGGTTTACCTTAATTCTTCTTTTGTAGTTGCGGATGCTTGCAAGAGGAGTTAAACATAAGTGGGATGCTTGTCCAACCAACGGTAGTACCCAAGCATCGGTCCACCCACATATCAAATTAGCTAAGTAACAAACGCGAATCATATGAGCATGATGAAAACTAGCTTGACGATAATTCCAATGTGTCCTCGGGAGAGCTTTCCTTTATATAAGAGTTTGCCTAGGCTTGTCCTTTTCTACAAAAGTATTGGGCCACCTTGCTGCACCTTGTTTACTTTTGTTACTTGTTACCCGTTACGAATTACCTTATCACAAAACTATCTGTGACTGATAATTTCAATGCTTGCAGAGAATACCTTACTGAAACCGCTTGTCATTTCCTTCTGCTCCTCGTTGGGTTTGACAATTTTACTTATCAAAATGACTAGATAGATCTCCTATACTTGTGGGTCATCAATATTCTACTCATGCTTGCACCCATTGTTGATTAATCTTAATGCATGTTCATGACTATTGTCGCTCTCTAGTTGGTCGCTTCCCAGTCTCTTTCTAGCCTTCACTTATACTAAGAGGGAATACTGCTTATGCATCCACTTCCATAAACCCCAAAGTTATTCCATATGAGTCCACAATACCTTCCTATATATGGTATTTACCTGCCGTTCCAAGTAAATTTGTATGTGCCAAACTCTAAACCTTCAAATGAAATTTTGGTTTGTTTGCTTGAATAGCTCATGTATCAACTAGGGTTGTCTATATCTTCCATGGTAGGTGGGTTATTTTCGCGATGAGTGGACTCCGCTCATCATTCACGAGAAAATGGCCGGTAACCGGGATGCCTAGTCTCATGCTCGAATCATTTCAAAATAAATGCAAACAAAACTCCCCCAGGATTGTTAGTTGGACGACACCCATTGTTTCAGGCCAGCCATGGATTGATGCTCGTTGGTGCTGGGGGAGTATAAACTTTACCATTCTGTTTGGGAACCGCCTATAATGTATGTAGCATGTTAGATATCGAGATCTCTTGGTTGTTATGTTGACAATGAAAGTATGCCGCTCAAAATATTATTTATCTCTGTGTCAAAACTCGAGCTCTGGCACCTCTACAAATCCCTGCTTCCCTCTGCGACCTATCTATTTAGATTTATGTTGAGTAATCACCCTCTTATTAAAAAGCACAAGTTGGAGAGCACTGCTGTCATTTGCATGCATTGCTATTAATTTACATTGAGTATGACTGTGACTGGATCTCTTTTACCATGAATTACAATGTTTAGTCAGTTCTTGATCTTGAGGGGTTCTCTGCATTTATGTTTTGCGGTCTCATAAAGGGCTAGCGAGATACCATCTTCTTATATCATATTATGATTGTTTTGAGGAAGTGTTGTCATCTGGGATTTATTATTATTGCTCGCTAGTTGATTATGCCATTGATATGAGTAAATATGGTTAGTCCATAATATTTGCTGAAAACTTGAATGCTGGCTTTACATATTTACAACAACAAGAGCAAACAGAGCTTGTAAAAGTTTTTCTTTATCACTTCCAGTTTATCAACTGAATTGCTTGAGGACAAGCAAAGGTTTAATCTTGGGGAGTTGATACGTCTCCAATGTATCTACTTTTCCAAACACTTTTGCCCTTGTTTTGGACTCTAACTTGCATGATTTGAATGAAACTAACCCGGACTGACGCTATTTTCAGCAGAACTTATGGGAACAAGGATCAACTAGCGCAGGAAGGTAAAACAAGCATAGCTTCAAAATTTTAAGCACATAGAGAGGAAACTTGATATTATTGCAATCCCTGATAATAATTTTCAGTAGCATCATGAATGAATTCAACAATATAACTAGCAGCTAAAGCATTCTTTTGATGATCTACAAGCATAGAAAATTTACTACTCTCCACATAAGCAAATTTCTTCTCATGACTAGTAGTGGGATCTAACTCAACAAAATAATTATCATGTGAGGCATAATCCAATTGAAAACTAAGGTTTGTCAATCTGTGGTTTGTAGGACAGTAGCAAATTTCCCTCAAGTGGATGACCTAAGGTTTATCAATCCGTGGGAGGTGTAGGATGAAGATGGTCTCTCTCAAACAACCCTGCAACTAAATAACAAAGAGTCTCTTGTGTCCCCAACACACCCAACACAATGGTAAATTGTATTGGTGAACTAGTTCGGCAAAGAGATGGTCATACAAGTGCAATATGGATAGTAGGTATAGGTTTTTGTAATCTGAAAAATATAAAAACAGCAAGGTAACTAATGATAAAAGTGAGCACAAATGGTATTGCAATGCTAGGAAACAAGGCATAGGGTTCATACTTTCACTAGTGCAAGTTATCTCAACAATAATAACATAATTGGATCATATAACTATCCCTCAACATGCAACAAAGAGTCACTCCAAATCCACTAATAGAGGAGAACAAGTGAAGAGATTAGGGTAGGGTACGAAACCACCTCGAAGTTATTCTTTCTGATCGATCTATTCAAGAGTTCGTAGTAAAATAACACGAAGCTATTATTTCCGTTCAATCTATCATCGAGTTTGTACTAGAACAACACCTTAAGACACAAATCAACCAAAACCCTAATGTCACCTAGATACTCCAATGTCACCTCAAGTATCCGTGGGTATGATTATACGATATGCATCACACAATCTCAAATTCATCTATTCAAACCAACACAAAGTACTTCAAAGAGTGCCCCAAAGTTTCTACCGGAGAGTCAAGACTAAAACATGTGCCAACCCCTATGCATAGGTTCATGGGCGGAACCCGCAAGTTGATCACCAAAACATACATCAAGTGGATCACGTGATATCCCATTGTCACCACAGATAAGCACGGCAAGACATACATCAAGTGTTCTCAAATCCTTAAACACTCAATCCGATAAGATAACGTCAAGAGGAAAACTAAATTCATCACAAGAGAGTAGAGGGGGAGAAACATCATAAGATCCAACTATAATAGCAAAGCTCATGATACATCAAGATCATTCCATAGAGAGAACACGAGAGAGAGAGAGAGAGATCAAACACATAGCTACTGGTACATACCCTCAGCCCCGAGGGTGAACTACTCCCTCCTCGTCATGGAGAGCGCCGGGATGATGAAGATGGCCACCGGTGAGGGATCACCCCTCCGGCAGGGTACCAGAACAGGCTCCCGAGAGGTTTTTGGTGGCTACAAAGGCTTGCGGCGGCGGAACTCCCGATCTATTGTTCGCTTCGATATTTTTAGGGTATATGGGAAAATATAGGCGAAAGAAGTCGGTCAGGGGAGTCTCGAGGGGCCCATGAAACAGGGGGCGCGCCCAGTAGGGGGGCGTGCCCCCCACCCTCATGGCCACCTTGAAGCTTCCTTGACTTCAACTCCAAGTCTCCTGGATCGCTTCCGTTCCGAAAATACCGCTCCCGAAGGTTACATTCCGTTTGGACTCTGTTTGATATTCCTTTTCTTCGAAACACTAAAATAGGCATGAAAACAGCAATACGGGCTGGGCCGCTGGTTAATAGGTTAGTCCCAAAAATAATATAGAAGTGTATAATAAAGCCATAAACACTCAAAACAGATAATAAAATAGCATGAATGCTTCATAAATTATAGATACATTGGAGACGTATCAGCATCCCCAAGCTTAATTCATGCTCGTCCTCGAGTAGGTAAATGATAAAATAAAGAATTTATGAAGTGTGAATGCTAGCAGGTGCACAAGTTTGATCAATGAAAATTTCAATCACCTTTTCTAGCATGATTATATGTCATAACAATAGTTTATTTCATAAAACTTCTCAAGATCAAGTAACAAGCTATTCACATGTTAAAGCATAAACCATAAACTTTCTTGAAAACTAGCAAACTTCATTCTCAGTCATCAAACCATTACAATTCATCCTATTTTCAGGAAGGGTCTATGTCAGACCTTTGATTTAGCAAACACCACATACTCAACTATCATATAGTCTTCTACAATTGCTAACACTCATGCAATACTTATGGTTATGGAGTTTTAATCGGACACTGAGAAAGATAGGGGCTTATAATTTCGCCTCCCAACGTATTCACCTTTGGGTCATGTCAACAATAATAGTTAATGCTAACTTACATCCAATTGGATATATATATCAGGATCTTTCCAACATGAGGTGCTTGCTAAAGGATAAAATGAAAAAGGGAAAGGTGAAGATCACCTTGACTCTTGCATAAAAGTAAAAGATACGCCCTTCGCAGAGGGAAGAGGGGATTTGCAGAGGTGCCAAAGCTCGATTTGGAAATAGAGATAAATAATTTTGAGAGGTATGATCTCATTGTCAACATAACAACCAAGGGTTCCCAATATATTCCATACTACATACATTATAGGCGGTTCCCAAACAGAATGGTAAAGTTTTTACTCCTCCTCCACCAACAATCACACTCCAAGGCCATCCGAAACAACGGGGTACCGTCCATACCAACAACAGTCCTGGGGGAGTTTTGTTTTAATTCTTTTTGATTTGATTTTGATCTTTTGATCATGGGACTGGGCATCCCGATTACCAACCATTTTTCTCGTGAATGATGAGCGGACTCCACTCATCTTGAGAATAACCCACCTAGCATGGAAGATACTGACGGCCCCTAGTCGCTACATGAGCGATTCAGGCATACAAAACAGATTATTATTTGAAGGTTTAGAGTTTGGCACATGCAAATTTACTTGGAACGATAAGTAAATACCGCATATAGGTAGGTATGGTGGACACTCATGGCAAAAAGTTGGTTTAAGGATATTTGAAAGCACAAGTAGTATCTCTACTTGGTGCAAGGAATTTTGGCTAGCATGAGGGGGAAAGGCAAGCTCAACATGTTTGAATGATCCATGACAATATACTTTAACTGAAACGTGAGAAAACATAACCCATTACGTTGTTTTCCCTGTCCAACATCAACTCTTTAGCATGTCATACTTAATGAGTGCTCACAATTGTAAAAGATGTCTAAAATAGTATATTTATATGTGAAATCTCTCTTCCTTCAATATTCTTTCATGAATTGTTCAAATGACCAATACAATGCTTGCTAACCTTCAATAAATTTACAACCTCTACTTCTTAGATGTGAAGTCATTACTCCCCATGGGATAAGCAAATGAGAAATATATAATTTCAGATTTATGACATTCAACTCACTCAACCATTTACTCATAGTATATAAGTGAAGCACACGAGTAACTGACAAACTACTCCAAAAAGATATAAGTGAAGATCAATGAGTAGCTAAATAATTGTGTAACTATGCGAAGACTCTCTCTTATTTAAGAATTTAAGATTTTAAGTACTTTATTCAAGCAGCAAGCAAAACAAAATGGCATTGCAAGGATAGCACAACTCGTGTGAAGAAGCAAAAACTTAGGTTCAACCGATACTACCCGATAATTGTTGAAGAAGAAAGGTGGGTTGCCTACCGGGGCATCCCCAAGCTTAGATGCTTGAGACTTCTTGAAATATAATCTTGGGGTGCCTTGGGAATCCCCAAGCTTAAGCTTTTGTGTCTCCTTAATTCCTTTTACATCTCAGTTTCCTAAATCTCGAAAGCTTCATCCACACCAAACTCAACAAGAACTAGTGAGATAAGTTAGTATAAACCAATGCAAAACCGTATCATTTTCTACTATAACAAATCACTAAAATTATTATTCCACATTGCATACTAAATGTCTCTGCATATTTAATAATACTATCCTCAAACAGAATCATTAAACAAGCAAACATATGCAAACAAGGCAAACATAATAGCAATCTGCCAAAACAGTACAGTCTGTAAAGAATGCAAGATTCATCATACTTCCCTAAGTCCAAAAATTATGAGAAAAATACTACGTTGTAGAAGATTTATGAGAGCTCAATATGCAAAACGTTTAAACATTATACCATTCTCTGACTTTTCTAGGGAATTTTTGCAACAGCGGTAAACTTTATGTTTTCAAACAGCAACATGTATACTAGCAAAATAAGCAAGGTAAAGGCTATCCTTGACATTTTTATTGAAAATAAAGATGCAAAACATTATTCTAAATAACAGCAAGCAAATACTGACAAAATAAAATGACGCTCCAAGCAAAACACATATCATGTGGTGAATAAAAATATAGCTCCAAGTAAAGTTACCGATGAATGAAGACGAAAGAGGGGATGCCTTCCGGGGGCATCCCCAAGCTTAGGCTTTTGGCTATTCTTGAATATCTTGGGGTGCCATGGGCATCCCCAAGCTTAGGCTCTTGCCAATCATTATTCCATAATCCATCAAATCTTTACCCAAAACTTGAAAACTTCACAACACAAAACTCAACAGGAAATCTCATATGCTCCGTTAGTGCAAGAAAGCAAAACCACCACATAGGTAATGTTGTGAACTCATTATAAATTCATAATGGTGTAATATCTACTGTATTCCAACTTATCTATGGTTCATACTCTCCGATACTACTCATAGATTCATCAAAATAAGCAAACAACACATAGAAAACACAATCTGTCAAAAACAGAACAGTCTGTAGTAATCTGTATCAAACGTATACTTCTGGACCTCCAAAAATCCTACCAAATATGGAAGTCCTAAGCACTTTGTATACCAATCCATAGCAAAACGAATCAGATCAGAAGCACGTTTATGTGAATTATCAAAACTATATTACTGGGTGCAAAAGTTTCTGAATCTCAGCAGGATCAACACAATTATCACCGTAAGCTATCCTAAAGGTATTACTTGGCACTTTATTGAAACAAAAGATATAAAACATGATTACTACAGTAGCATATCATGTGAACACATAAAAACAGAAAGGTTAAATATTGGGTTGTCTCCCAACAAGCTCTTTTCTTTAATGCCTTTTAGCTAAGCATGATGATGACAATGATTTGAATGAAACTAACCCGGACTACCACTGTTTTCAGCAGAACTTATGGGAACAAGGATCAACTAGCATAGAAAGGTAAAACAAGCATAGCTTCAAAATTTTAAGCACATAGATAGGAAACTTGATATTATTGCAATTCCTACGAACATATGTTCCTCCCTCATAATAATTTTCAGTAGCATCATGAATGAATTCAACAATATAACCAGCACCTAAAGCAATCTTTTGATGATCTACAAGCATAGAAAATTTACTACTCTCCACATAAGAAAATTTCTTCTCATGAATAGTAGTGGGATCTCACTCAACAAAATAATTATCATGTGAGGCATAATCCAATTGAAAACTAAAATCATGATGACAAGTTTCATGGTTATCATTATTCCTAATAGCGTACAAGTCATCAAAATAATCATCATACATAGCAACTTTCTTGTCATAATCAATTGGAACCTCTTCCGAAATAGTGGATTCATCACTAAATAAAGTCATGACCTCTCCAAATCCACTTTCATAATTATCACAATAATATTCAACATCCTCCAAAATAGTGGGATCATTACTTTCTAAAGTTGACACTCTTCCAAACCCACTTTCATCAATATAATCATCATAAATAGGAGGCATGCTTTCATCATAACAAA
Organism: Triticum dicoccoides; assembly: GCF_002162155.2. Classification (NCBI taxonomy): domain Eukaryota; kingdom Viridiplantae; phylum Streptophyta; class Magnoliopsida; order Poales; family Poaceae; genus Triticum; species Triticum dicoccoides. The sequence continues at coordinate 315,682,525 of NC_041387.1, read as the reverse complement.
TATTCTCATCAAAACTTGGGGGACTAAACATATCATCTTCATCAAACATAGCATCCCCAAGCTTGTGGCCTTGCATATCATTAGCATCATGGGTATTCAAAGAATTCATACTAACAACATTGCAATCATGCTCTTCATACAAAGATCTAGTACCAAAACATTTTATAGACTTCTTCCTCTAACACTTGAGCACATTTTTCCTTCCCATCATTCTCACGAAAGATATTAAAAAGATGAAGTGTATGAGGCAAACTCAATTCCATTTTTTGTAGTTTTCTTTTATAAACTAAACTAGTGATAAAACAAGAAACAAAAAGATTCGATTGCAAGATCTAAAGATATACCTTCAAGCACTCACCTCCCCGGCAATGGCGCCAGAAAAGAGCTTGATGTATACTACGCAACCTTCTCCTTGTAGACGTTGTTGGGCCTCCAAGTGCAGAGGTTTGTAGGACAGTAGCAAATTTACCTCAAGTGGATGACCTAAGGTTTATCAATCCGTGGGAGGTGTAGGAAGAAGATGGTCTCTCTCAAACAACCCTGCAACCAAATAACAAAGAGTCTCTTGTGTCCCCAACACACCCAACACAATGGTAAATTGTATAAGTGAACTAGTTCAGCAAAGAGATGGTGATACAAGTGCAATATGGATAGTAGATATAGGTTTTTGTAATCTAAAAATATAAAAACTGCAAGGTAACTAATGATAAAAGTAAGCACAAACGGTATTGCAATGCTAGGAAACAAGGCATAGGGTTCATACTTTGACTAGTGCAAGTTCTCTCAACAATAATAACATAATTGGATCATATAACTACCCCTCAACATGCAACAAAGAGTCACTCCAAAGCAACTAATAGCGGATAACAAACAAAGAGATTATGGTAGGCTACGAAACCACCTCAAAGTTATTCTTTCTGATCGATCTATTCAAGAGTCTATAGTAAAATAACATGAAGCTATTCTTTCCGTTTGATCTATCATAGAGTTCGTACTAGAATAACACCTTAAGACACAAATCAACCAAAACCCTAATGTCACCTAGATACTCCAATGTCACCTCAAGTATCCGTGGGTATGATTATACGATATGCATCACACAATCTCAAATTCATCTATTCAAACCAACACAAAGTACTTCAAAGAGTGCCCCAAAGTTTCTACCGGAGAGTCAAGACAAAAACATGTGCCAACTCCTATGCATAGGTTCATGGGCGGAACCCGCAAGTTGATCACCAAAACAAACATCAAGTGGATCACGTGATATCCCATTGTCACCACAGATAAGCACGGCAAGACATACATCAAGTGTTCTCAAATCCTTAAAGACTCAATCCGATAAGATAACTTCAAGAGGAAAACTCAATTCATCACAAGAGAGAAGAGGGGGAGAAACATCATAAGATCCAACTATAACAGCAAAGCTCATGATACATCAAGATTGTGCCATAGAGAGAACACAAGAGAGAGATCAAACACATAGCTACTGGTACAAACCCTCAGCCCCGAGGGTGAACTACTCCCTCCTCGTCATGGAGAGCACCGGGATGATGAAGATGGCCACCGGTGAGGGATCCCCCCTCCGGCAGGGTACCGGAACGGGTTCCCGAGAGGTTTTTGGTGGCTATAGAGGTTTGCGGTGGCGGAACTCCCGATCTATTGTTCGCTTCGATGTTTTTAGGGTATATGGGAATATATAGGCGAAAGAAGTCGGCCGGGGGAGTCTTGAGGGGCCCACGAGACAGGGGGCACGCCTAGTAGGGGGGCGCACCCCCCACCCTTGTGGCCACCTCGAAGCTTCCTTGACTTCAACTCCAAGTCTCCTGGATCGCTTCTGTTCCAAAAATAACGCTCCCGAAGGTTTCATTCCGTTTGCACTCCGTTTGATATTCCTTTTCTTTGAAACACTGAAATAGGCAGGAAAACAACAATATGGGTTGGGCCTCCGGTTAATAGGTTAGTCCCGAAAATAATTTAAAAGTGTATAATAAAGCCCATAAACACTCAAAACAGATAATAAAATAGCATGAATGCTTCATAAATTATAGATACGTTGGAGACGTATCAGAGACGATGTGGAGTGGTGATTTGAATCTCCTGGACACATCTATGCAGCATGGGGACGATGGTGGCTGCGCTAGTTCAGGACGACGCGGCCTAAATGGTTACAACCATGGCGGAAGCAAGCGAAAGAGGGAGGGCGCTGTGCTGTGGGTTGGGCCAGCTTACTAGGCCGCCAGGTGAGCACCAGGTAAGATTACGTTTTCTTATTTCTTTCTATTTTCTAATATTACAATTTGTTTTGATTTGATTCAAAATCGAACCATTTTATATGCTTCTGAAAATAATTATGTGGTTAGATGTAAAATATCCTAAACCACATAAAAGGTTGCAGAATTATTGGACGTACATTTAATATATAACAAATATAAATCCAACACAAATAGTTGTTGGATTAACTTAAATGCTCAAAATAAATATTTCTGAGCTTCCAAAAAAACTAGTTTGAATTTTACATCTTGCCAATATTTTCAGAGAAAAACATGAATATTTTCTTGGACTTATTTGAAGCAATTTTTACCTTGATCATTTACCAAATGATTTTTAAGGCTTTCAACTATCCCTATTTCAAATTCATTTGAAATTTAAACATGATGCAAAACCAGAAGGGCTAGCCTAGTGCATACCAGAACTAGGGCTATGACAACTCACCCCCACTCAAAAGAATCTCCTCCCGAGATTCAGGAGTCGGCGGAAAGAGAGTGGGGTACTCAAGTCAAAGATGATCTTCTCGTTCCCAAGTAGCTTCTCTCTCAGAATGATGAGACCCTTGAATCCTGAGAAACTTGATGTTCTGACATCCAGTGACACGCTCTACCTGATCGAGAATATGGATAGGGTACTCCCGATACGTGAGGTTATCTTGGAGATCAAGCATCTCATGGTACACTCCGCAGATGGGATCTGAGAAGCAACCCCTGAGTTGAGGGACGTGATAGACATCATGGACTCGGGAAAGATGTGGGGGTAGTTCCAACTGGTAGGGAACCTCTCCTTATTTAGTGAGAATGCAAAAAGGTCCAATGTAACAAGGATCCAACTTTCCCTTGATACCGAAATGATGGGTACCCTTCAAAGGAGTAGTAACCCAAAGGTAAGCCTTCTCGTCAACCTCATATACCACTTCCTTATGATGACGGTCATACTGACTCTTCGGATGAGACTGGGCTGTCTTCAGATTCTCACCAATAATGCAAAGTTGCTCTTCCGCCTCCTGGATCATATCCGTTCTAAAGAATTGTCTTTCACCAGTTTCTAACCAGTTCAAAGGCGTTCAAAATCTTCGTCCATAAAGAATGTCGAAGGGTACTTTCTTGAGGCTAGATTGGTACCTATTGTTATAAGCAAACTCGGTGAAAGGAAGACACTTCTCCAAATCCATACCGAAAGAGATAACGCAAGCTCTAAGCATGGCTTCGAGAATTTGATTGACCCTTTCCGCTTGACCACTTGATTAAGGGTGATACCGAAAGATATATGGGTTTCCATGGCAGTCTGGAAACTCTCCCAAAATTGAGAAGTGAATACACTTCCACGGTCTGAATTGATATCTAGTGGAACACCATGAATAGACACTATTTGAGAAATATAAAAGTCAGCCAATTGACTAGTTGTGGTACTCTCTCGAATAGGAAGGAAGTGAGACACTTTGGAAAGACGATCAATGACTACAATATAGTGTTATTCCCTTTCTTGGTGCTGAGAAAGTCGGTGATGAAATCCATACCAATTTTGTCGCATTTCCTCTCAGGAATAGATAAAGGTTGAAGGGTGCGAGCAGGCCTCTGATGCCCTTCCTTAACGTGACGACAAATATCATTGTTAGCAATAAACTGAGCAATTTTACTCTTCATCCTAGTCCACCAGAACCTATGGCGCAGGTCCTAATAGATCTTAGTAATACTGGTATGGAGAGGAGATTCATGGGCCTCCTTAAGGATCAACTGCCATAGGTGTTGATTCTTGGGAACCACCAAGCGGTTCTCAAAGAAAACAACACCTTGATCATCGATTGAGAAACAACCAACAGCTCCCTTATCAATATTTGTCTTGATCTAGGAATTCTCGTATCCTACTTTTGAGCAGCGATGATCAGATCCTCAAGAGTAGGTTTCACCACCAAGGTAGAAAGGGATCCATGAGGAGCAATGTGAAGGTAAAGCTTACATATTTTGTCATGGAGAAGTGGTTGTGTTGGCGTCCTGGTACGGCCCTGCCTGCCTGCGGCCCACCATGTGGCTTCATCGACGGCCTGGTATGGCCCAGCTTCAACACCAACACCGCAAGACCCTCGTGAGGGGCCAAGCCTCACGAGGCGGATGACGCCAAGACCCCGAAGGAACTGTCCTCCTTAGGAGGGCTCCTGAGGGGCGGAGAGTTCTATGCAAGTTATCTCATGAGGCTTGGCTGATGTGAGCCATGACGATCAAGGCCGGGCGGGTGCAGAGCGCAGGTTTCCTCTTTGGTGCAAGGGAGAAAAACCACATGTGTGGTGTCCCGAGGAATTAGCCAAAGGTTTCCATTCTGGTGCAAATAAGACCAAGACTGCTAGGACGGCAGGACGGAGGTCATCACCGAGCCCACCGCAGCGTCATGACCAGAGGCTTTTCACAGGCGAAGACTACTTTTGTCAGGATAGACTGTACTACTTGTCCCCTTTCAAATCCCACCATTGTGGAATCCCTTCCCGCACATATTTGGGAAGATGACCAAGGCCACTATATATAGGACTTAGCCACAACCATAGAAGGGGACCGAGATCAGAGCAAGTAGAGCACCACACCAGCTCAAGAGCACCTCACCTCCTGAGGCTTGTTCATCCACTGTACTAGTTCATCCATAGCCCCTCAAGGCAATCCACAACACCACACTGGATTAGGGTATTACACCACAACGGTGGCCCGAACCAGCATAAATCTCTGTGTCTTTGTGTCTCTTTGAGCTCTACACGCTAGGCCTAGGAGGATCACGAGTAGGCAGGCTGGGCAGGTTGAGATCTCCGCACGCACACCACAGTTCGAACCTCTCAAGGGTTGCCGGAGCCCTAAATCCGAAATTTGGCGCGCCAGGTAGGGGTGCGTCGGATCCTCTCTTCCGTTGTTCGATCTACCACCGTTTCGACACCACCATGGCCGACGCGCGCAGGGCTCGCGCCGAGCGTCGGGCTGCGGTCGCCACCCGCGTCGCTTAGACGGCTCCGGTGGGTGACGATTATGCCCGTCATGCTCCTTCTCCGGTGCCCAACGCCGCCACGGGCCCTGACGGCCATGAGCAGCAAGCTTCATCACTGCACTCGTCGATGCGCCGTGACGGCCGCACCGCTACTCCGTCACTGACCCCAGCAGCTTCGTCATCCCACGCGCACCACGGCCAGGTGGACGCGTAGGCTGCTCTGCTCATGGCGCAGGAGCTTCTTCGCTACCGTCCGGTGGGTGATCTCTACAAGGAGTGGCTCGAGCGGATCGTCGAGCGCATCAGCATCGCGCACAGGGGCTCCGACGGGCCAGCTCGCTCGCTGCCTCGGCAACCACCGACAACAGGCGACGTCGCACACGGGGCTCCTCCTCCACCTCCTACACGGGGCGCCATCATCGAGCCAAGACATATGGCTCCACGGCGTGACCCGCAACGCCCGGCACCGGCTCGGGATGACGTGAGCTGCCAAGTGGATTAACGTCCCCAAGGAGAAGCGTGCGTGCTTCCAGCACCCCAGCACCAGGCTCGCGCACCGCCACAGGAGGTGGCGGTGCACATGCACCAGGACCACATTCCACCCCCTTGACAAGCTCCGGTGGCCACGGCAGGATGCCGCGCATTCACTACGGAGCTCTACAACATCGTCTGGCTGAGCAAGTTCAAGCCTGACCTGCCTCCACACTATGACGGCACCACACACCCCGCCGAGTTCCTACAGCTCCACGAGCTGAGCATCGAGGCGGCCAACGGCGACGAGAAGATCATGGCAAACTGGTTTTCGATGGCCCTCAAGGATGGCACGCGTTCTTGGCTCCTGAACCTGACCGAGGGGTCAGTTTCCTCCTGGGAAGAGATGCGCAGCCGCTTCATCGCGAACTTCCAGGTCACTCGCGACCGTCCGCCGGTCGCGGGCGACCTACTCCATGTCAAGCAGCAACCTGGAGAGACCCTGCATAAGTATATCCAGCGCTTCAACAATGTTCGCCACAAGATTCCTAAGGTGTCGGACGAGGCCATCATCTCCGTGTTCGCCGATGGCGTCCGCGATGTCAAGATGAAGGAGGAGCTAGCCATCCACGAGGATCTCTTCACCGCTCTGGAGATGTCCAACATGGTGAAAAAGTGTGCAAGGGCTAAGGAGGGACGTCTCTCCCTCCTCGAGTTCCCTAATGCTGATCCAGAAGACAAGAAGACCAAGACCAAGGACACGAAGTGCAAGGGGCCAGCCGTGCTTGCGGCCGAGCTAGAGACCAAGCGCGGCTACCAGCACCCCGAGTCATCCAAGGGCAAGTGGCCGCTCTGCGCCTTCCACAATGTCTACAGCCACAACACAAGCGATTGCCATGAGCTCAGGGCTCTGCGCGACGGGCGCCTCAGTCGACGCCCCAAGCGCAATGATCGAGGCTATGGTCGTGGAGGTGGCTGAGGTGGCGCATGCTGGGATGGACGCGACCGCTGACAGGAGTGGTGCGACCAGCCTCGTGAGCACAGCTAGCAGGACCAGCCTCGCGAGGGCAACTGGAGGGAGCAGCCTCGTGCGGACCACCCTCAGGGTAATGAATCTTTGCCTCCTCTGCCTCCACCGCCAAGAAGGAATGAAGATCACCACCAGGACGAGGGGGCTGGGGGATTCCAGGAGCCTCGGGCCATTGCCTGCATCTTGGGCGGCCACAGGCCCCGGCTTCTTACCGTGTCTTCAAGCAGTTTGTGCGCGAGGTGAAAGCAGTGCTCCCCAAGCCTGAAGCAACTCGCCCTCTCAAGTGGTCCAAGTGCGCCATCACCTTTGACTCCTCAGCCGGCTCAAGTGTACGGCCAACGTTGGCGCGCTCCCCCTGCTCTGCTCCCGTGTCATCAGCAATGTGACCGTCACCAAGACCCTCATCGATGGCAGATCAGGGCTCAACGTTCTCACCGTTCAGACGTTCGATAGGCTCCATGTGCCGTACTACCAGCTGCACCCCACCAAGCCATTCTCAGGAGTGACCGACGGATCGACACATCAGATCGGGCAAGTTCGCCTCCCTGTCACCTTCGGCGAGTGCAACAACTACCACATCGAGCTCATCGACTTCGACGTCGCCGACATTCACCTAGCCTACAACGCCATCCTAGGGTACCCAGCACTGGCCAAGTTCATGGCAGCCACACACCACGGCTACAACGTCCTCAAGATGCCTGGAAGCGGCGGCATCAGCATGGTCGCCTGCCAAGAGAAGGATGCAGTGTGCTCCCTCGAGCGCGGCTACCAGGCTGCAGCAGTTGAGAACCCAGAAGACGAAGACGGCGCCCTCCCTCCTGAGGTCGCCCACAGGACGAAGAAGCTGCACCTAGGCTAGGGGTCTCGTGAGGGAGCATCACTCAAGGACGCAGCGCTGAGTCTCGCGTCTCCGGAGGCGGCACCTTCACCCATCGCATAGGAAGGCGCGCCCGGTGCCCCTCTTAGGATGGGCTCGAGGGCTCCCTTTGGAGGGCCTTAGATCTAGCCAATGTCACGAGAGCGGTGCTCGGGCACCATGTGGAGGTGCTCTTCAGAGTATGCTTCCCAGGAGAAGGCATCAGGCGTGGGGAACAAGGCGTTCGGGAGTTCATCAGCAAGGCAATCGAGGAGATTCGGGAAGGAAGGGTTCTGCAAGGCGATCGTTTCCTTCCACGTGGCGCAACTCATTGCCCTCGCGAGGGTAAGGAGTTCCGCGTCTGCATCTTCCCCGGACTCAGCAGGGCCGTGTCTCGGAAGCTCATGTGGTCGTCTCGTGTCGGCCGATGCGAGGGTCCGCCTCACAGCTACGTCCGCATGCCTTTTGTCTTAGCGGGCGCGGTTGAGGTGTTCCAGTGCTGCATGAGGGACGCTTGGGCGGCCTGCGAAGCCAGACACCAGGCGATCTTGGCGGAGATGGAGGAGCACCTTCAGGAGCATTCCGGTCCCTCCGAGCCCCCCGAGGCTCAGCACCGGAGCGGCTCATGAGGAACGGCTTCAGGGGCGCATGTTTTTTGGCTACTTCAACAACTCTTCAGCAACGGTACCAGGTGACATCTCCCTAGTTCGTTCAGTTTGGGGGTGCCCCTCGGGCTCCATCATCCCCAGGCCGTGTGGGTCCATCCCTACGGCAAGTATCGTTTTGCATTCACCAGGACTATCTAATCATTTCTGTGATTTTATCTATGATTGTCACCTCATAATCACCGCCTCACGACCTTCATGCGTCCTGACTAACGGAATTTCCGCATCACTGCATGATAATCACAGTGACATGGCGCTTGTGCTCGGGTTCGTCCCTGCAACGCTGATAAATCCGGGGATCGAGCTCTGGTTCGTGGCCTGCCCCGCGTACACCACCTCGCAGGGTCCTCGGTGCCTCCATCTTAGGCCCTAGGGCTCTCGGCCTCCCTTGCCATCCAACCTACAGGTTCAACTAGCAATGGGCCAAAGGTCGGCCCGGACAACCACCTTCTGGCCTCGCGAGTCGCTTGCACGTTAAAGGGGGGGCCTCCCGAGCATCGCGTCTTGGGAGCTCCTACTGGCTCTCCAACCCTCACCCCCTGGCCTTGACCACGGCATCACGGCCTGGCATACCAGCGGCGGCTGAGCTTGCTCGAGGGCCGGTACCCGAGGACGTAGAGCATTTTGGCGAGCGAGGCAGGAGGGCTGGCTAATGGAGGCCGCACCTAACGGTACCACAGGCGCGACAGCAAGCATCACCTCCCCAATGGACTCAGATAGCAAAAAGATAAGTCTCGGCTCGCTACAGCACTAGTTTCGCTCCCCACGCCCTGCCTCGCAGTTCCACTTGGGCGGTTCAACTCCCCTTTTTGATTTTCTATACAACTGCTTGCACACCAAAGGGGACCTCGTGAGAATCGCATCTCATGAGCTCTTACCGGACCTTGGGCCACTCACCTCCTAGCCTTGACCACGACATCGCGACCGGGCATACTACCGACGGCTGAAGCCTGCATGGGGACTGGGTCTTGTCGACGTAGAGCGCCACGCTGTCTAGGGAAGAGAAAAGGGAGGGACTCAGCTGAACTGGAATACGTGCATCCATTACGAAATCAAAAGAAACAACGATACTATTAAATGCATTCTGATCCTTACAAACCCCACGGGGGCTGATCTTCATCTCGCGCAGGAGAAACAACTACAGGGCCCTACGGTATCGCTGGCGATGCCAGGCGGAAGCCGCAGTTGTGCTGCGGCCTTGGAAGGAGCTTGGCGACACGTAGCTATCGTCGCTCGACTCCGGAGAATCACTGGGCTCAGGAGATTCGCTAGAATCATAGGAATCGCCGCTGCTGCTGGACGAAGCGCTGAAGGTGGCAGCGGCATGTCCAGCACCCACTACGGCATCCCTCGTGCTGTCTCCTCCGGAGCAGCATTCTAGTTGCTCGCCCTCCTTGTTGAAGACCTTGAAGAACAAGGTAGCCACGCCATCGTACTTGAAGTGGATTGCCAGGGCTCCCTCCGCCCGTCAAGCCTGGGAGATCTTGCCCCATCCTCGCGTCATGGAGATGTCTCCAGGCGGCACCACCTCAACTTCAGCCCCGGTAGCCAAGCTGTAGCACCCTGCGTGCTGCAGCCATAGATCAACCGGCCCCCTCGGAGGCAACTCGCAGGCGAAGAACCGTGGGAGTCGGATCCAGGTGTCGGGAGGCATGGCCGCCCACACCACAAACTCGCGCAAGCTACCCTCGGCATGGGTCCGTGGTGCGGTCGGAAGGGCAATGGCGTTCCTGCCATCCTCATTAGGCGCCACGCGACGGTGCACTCCATCATCTTGACCGCGGGCGTATAGAGGGAGGGGGAAGCCAGGCGGAGGCCTTGATTGCCAAGGCCTGGCCACCTCTCGCCCCACGCTAGCATTGTCAGGAAGGCGGATCCGTTTCTTCGGCGGGAGGGGGTCAAGCCCCTCCCTAGGAGCCTTCCCCTTCTCTGCCACAGAGAACCTCCTGATCGGCGCCATGAGAGCGAAATTGATAGGAGAAGAAGCAGGCGGGAGCAAAACGAAGGAGAGATGGGAAGGGGCTCCATCCGCTCGCACATTTATAGCCGGCAGAAGGTAAATCGTCGGCCTCCCATGATTACCAGTAATGATGATCCTCTCTACATGCAGCATGCAGTTGTCAAGTCGAGCAGTTGCCGAGGCAGCGTGGGGAAATGGAGTCGCCCATGTCCAATCAGTCGCCACGGGGCATCAAGGCTACAGGCGGTTAGGGCCCGCAGTGCTCCGCACTTGCCCTTTGGCTTCGCCTAGAAGCCAAGTCCGAGCGCGCCTTTGGCCCGGGGGCTACTGTCGGTATCCTGGATTCGAGGGTATCCAGTCCTTCCTGCCTGCGGCCCACCACGTGGCTTCATCGACGGCCTGGTATGACCCAGCTTCAACACCAACACCGCAAGACCCTCGTGAGGGGCCAAGCCTCGCGAGGCGGACGACGACAAGACCCCCGAAGGAAGTGGCCTCCTCAGGAGGGCTCCTGAGGGAAGGAGACTTCTATGCAAGTATCTCATGATGCTCGGCTGACGTGAGCCGTGATGATCAAGGCGAGGTGGGTTCCAGGTGGGTGCAGAGCGCAGGTTTCCTCTTCGGTGCGAGGAAGGCAAGCCACAGGCGCGGAGTCCCGAGGAATCAGCCAAAGGTTTCCATTCTGGTGCAATAAGACCAAGACCGCCAGGACGGTAGGACGGAGGTCATCACCGAGCCCACCGTAGCATCACAACCAGAGGCTTTTTGCAGGCGAAGACTACTTTTGTCAGGATAGACTGTACTACTTGTCCCCTTTCAAATCCTTCCGTTGTGGAATCCCTTCCCGCTCATATTTTGGAAGAGGACCAAGGCCACTATATATAGGACTTAGCCACCACCATAGAAGGGGACCGAGATCACAGCAAGTAGAGCACCACACCATCTCAAGAACACCTCATCTGCTGAGGCTTGTTCATCCACTATACTAGTTCATCCATAGCCCCTCGAGGCAATCCACCACACCACACTGGATTACCGTATTACACCACAATGGTGGCCCGAACCAGTATAAATCTCTGTGTCTTTGTCTCTCTTTGAGCTCGACGCGCTAGGCCTAGGAGGATTGCGAGTAGGCAGGCTGGGCAGGTTGAGATCTCCGCACGCACCCCAGAGTTTGAACCTCTCAAGGGTTGTCGGATCCCTAAATCTGACAGGTTGACATTGTTGCAACACGAGATTGTTACAATTGGACTTATGAATTAATGCATCAGCCATGACATTGGCCTTCCCTGGGGTGTAAGTAATTTCCAAGTCATAATCCTTAATCAACTCTAACCAACGTCTCTGCCTGAGAATCAGATCCGGTTGGGTGAAGATATACTTGAGACTCTGGTGATCAGTGTAAATCTCGCAACGACTACCAAGAACATAATGTCGCCAAGTATCAAGTGCATAGGCTACGACGGCAAGCTCCAAATCATGGGTAGGATAATCATCCTCTTGTGGATGCAACTATCGAGATGCATAGGCAATCACATGATGATCTTGCATAAGTATGCAACCTAGTACCTATCAAGAGGTGTTTCAATATATAACAAAGTCCTTGGAGAAATCCGGTGTGTCAGTGCAACAAACATGTGCGTTTATTACCCTGACTCATGCACAGACACATCACAGTTCCCTTGACAAGCATCAAGTCCCACACAACAACCAAGCCAGAGAAGCCGCTCTTTGTGAGATAATGGAGCACATTAAGAAGACCAAGTCAACAATTAATCTAAAGATTCTCAGAGAAGTCTCCCTTGCCGACCAGGCGAGGCCGACAGGGTCGAAACTACGGCTAGGATCGAGACCAAGCCACGCCGACAAGGTCTCCAGGGCCGCCAAGGCCAGGGAAAAGCCTCAAGACAAAGGCCCGGCAAGCCACCGCCAGTTGCCATTGCTCCACCTCACTCAGTCCTCAGTCGCTAATCAGTGCGGTGTCGAGCGCTCGGGCAGCTAGGTCGATCCTGTTGGCCAGGTGGCAGCACGCCGGGGGGAAGATTACCTTTATTGATACCCGTCCCAGAGGCATGTCAAGTGAATAAGAGATGGTTAAGCAAGCGGTGGAAGGACTTTGCCGGGGCTGCCTCTCCACGCGACACCTAAAATAGCATTTGTGGCATTTTCTCCTAAACTGCCAGGGTTAGATATGATAGAGTTGTTTACAATCTAATCATCGTATAATGACTGTTTTGCCACTGTGGTAGCCCCTTGAGCTATAAGGAGGCCCGAGGTAACCTAGCAAAGGATTCAAACTTTTGATCCTCTAGCACTTGTACGCGCGTAGCTGCACTCCCCGAGCACCCTTGTCGGGCTAGAGCACTCCACGTCTTCGTGCTCCCGTTGATCAATACACCAAAGCAGCAGTTGGGTGTTACGCTGCAAAGCGGCCCAAACCTGGGTTAAAAAGAGCCTCCTCGCCGCGCTGCTCCTATTGAATCTACTCTTTGTGCAATGTGATCACCCCCCCCCCCCCGGCGAACCACGAAGGTGCCCATGGCCCCATAGGTGACCGTGATCATTTACCACGACATCTCTAGCGTGCCAGGTAGGGGGCATTTGCTTGTGTGAATCTAAAGTGACAGCCAGCGCGTCGATCTTCATTGTCTTCTACGTCGCCGGGGTTCCTAAGAAGAAGGGCAGTGCGACAGTGCAACCATCCCCATCAAAGGCCCCTCCACATGCGGCCACGGGCGCCCCAGACACCACAACCGAGGCGGGCAGAGCGGGCATCATGGGTGGCACAGGTGACGCAGGCGGCCCTGCTGTCATGCCCACCATAGTCAGAGCAGGAGTTGGATCTGCTGCAGCCGCCCAGCTCCCTCAACCTTCTAGCGAACATGTCCATGCTGGCACGGGTGACGAGGACACCCAACTTCCACCTCCCATCCGTGCCGACGAGTGTGACCCTCGCGGAAGCAACGCCCGCTCCGGTGTGAGTTGAGATCCTCCGGCCACTGCTGCCAGGGCGCAATGTGAAGTAACACGCCTCACCCCGCACAGGGCGAGCGTGAGAAGACCCCGAGCGGCGTCATCGACCCACAACGACAACACCCACATGACAAGTCTCCAGCTGATTAGGAGCATAGCCTTAGCCATGTCAGACCATGCTTGTGATCGGTTTGAGGCAGCCGGAACACAATGCCGCTCCTTCTGGCTCTGCCAGGAGTCGAGCAATGTCGCGTTCTGCTTCCCACGCCAAGCCAGGGACGGCGGCGGAAGTGATGGCACGGGCTCAGCTACTGTTGAACTTTCCAGCGGATGACAAAATGGATGAGTGGAGAGACACCATCCAGAGCCTCATTGAATTTGCTGAAGCCAGCAAATTGTGGCATGTGGAACACTCACGGCATCCACAAACAACATCGGCAACACCTGCTGGTGGCCATGTGGAGAGGACTACACCCACAGTGTAGTCCCCTCCATGGCAACCACCCCAGAGGCAGCCGCAGGAAGCCTAGTGCATCGATGAGCCTGATGAGATGTCGACAGCCTCGTCCGGCCCGTAGACCCAGCATGATATGTGTTGTGGGACAGGCAGGAGGAGGACGCCTGCCTCACCATCGAGCGGCGCTGGGAGACGCGCCACTAGTTCGACAAGAGCAATGGCCCTGATGTTGACAAGCTCACGCCCAGTGTTTGTGGGTACCTACCTTACGAAGGAGGATGCCCCGCCTTCACTCGTGAGCTACGGGAAGTCTGCAGGCCATCGTCCCATGCCTTCAAGCCTAAGCTACCAGAAAAATACGACGGGAAGTTGTACCCAGCAGAGTTCTTGGGCATCTACATGATCGTCGTCCAAGCTGCCGGGGGAAGAGATCAGAAGGTTCTTGCCAACTACTTTCCATTGGCGCTCAAGCCCAATGTAAGGTCTAGGTCTTTTTGACCAATCAAGCAGTAGGAGAGTCTCCTACTGCATATTTGTATTAAGAGCCTTTTCTGGGGCAGTGTTACATATTTACATGTGTGTGAGTTAGGGGGGGGGGAAACCCCCACCCCCTCAAAAAAGAAAACAAATGAGTTTTGAGAAGTGTAGGGAGCAGCTACCCAAGAGTGCTTACAAAGGTAGTAATAAACTGCCTCTTTTGATCCTTAGCTCTATAGCGTAGGTTTACAAAGTCAGCTTTGAATCTTTGTTTCCAGGAGGCCACTGTGGGAGGGATCTTCTAAAATAGTTGTTGTTTATTTCCTTCCATAGGCTCCACGCAGCCACCAGGAATTGGTCCATGAACATGGGCCCATTGTGGTTATTTTTTGCCGCCTTAATCAGCTCCCTCCATGACTGGTCCAGTTGAAACCCAATGTAGTCCAGCATCTCCGACTAAACGTCCAGTGGAACAACAGGTGTTCCACTATCTCTTCAACGTGCGTCTCACAAATACTGTACAGATATATCCGTATTCAAGGTCTTCGTCTGCATCCCTCTCACCTCTTCATGCGCTTGCATCGACAGGGGCAGCTGAAAAACCTCACGTAAATGAGTAATAGTAAGGAAGTTGTTGACCAACATGTCTTCCTTCATCGTGAATGAGTCTCGTGGGAAGGCTTCAGAGAAAATAGTTGGCCTCCAGCAGTCCTTCCATAACAAGGCCGTGACGCCCGACCTAATGTGTATTGTGGACACTCCTCTGAAAATCGGGCTGAGCTGCATCACATCTCACAACCAAAACGAACCGCACAACTCTGAGGCATGTGGAACTCTGTTATTATAGTAGGTGCCCCAGACCAGTTTCACGCATGGTATGTCATGTCGGTTGTAGAATTTATGTAAGAATTTCAGCAGCATCGCATCATTTTGAATGCGGAGATTTAGGACCTCTAGACCTCCGTGTTTTTTTGGGGGACAAATCATGTCATAGGTAGCCAGTGAGTTACACCTAACACCATTTTCAATTTTCTTGCGCCATAAACACTGTTGTCTGTTTTTATCCAGTTGCTCCACAATCTTTGGATGTAGCCTTATCATGCCCATAGAAAAGATAGCCAACGAGGTGATGAGAGAGTTAGAAAGAGCTAACTTCCCGGCATATGACATTAGAAGCATTGCAGCTGTAATTTTGTATTCTACCTTGCAAACCAGTGGGGTGAGGTCTTGCACCGATGGCCTAGTGGTGCCGAGCGGCAACCCAAGGTAAGTGAATGGCATAGTCAATGTGCTGCAGCCAAAGATGGAGGCAATCCTTCAAGTTAGGTCCTGAGCTGCATTGATGGGAACAATAGTGGATTTCTGGAAGTTCATACAGAGTCCAATTAAGTCAGCATAGTCGGTGAGGATGTTCTTCATTTGCGCCGCCTGCAAAGGGCACACAGGCATGATGATCAAGGTGTCATCGGCATACTTAATTACCGGGAAATCTGTGGTGCTAGTGTTGTTGATCGGATGTCGTATCCAATTTTTGTGAACAACATAATTAATGGTCACTTGAAGCAGTTCTATCGCGAGGACGAAGATTAGTGGGGACAGCGGGTCTCCCTGGCGAACACCACATTTCTAGGGAAACTGACGGCCGGGCACACCATTTAGTAAAACTGAAGATTTTCCAGAGGATAAGATACATCAGATCCAGGCAATCCATTTGTCATTAAACCCCATTTGTTGCATGATCTACATCATGGCTGAGTGTTCTATGGTATCAAACGCTTTAGCAAAGTCTAGCTTGAGCAATATGATCTCTTTACTGGATTGTTGGCACTGGTGAATGTACTCGAAGGCCCGGGTGAGCCAATCATGAATGGAACGCCCTTTGAGGAAACCATATTGATTGCGATGAACTAGCCGTAGAATTACTCATTGCAGTCGATTGGCAAGCAATTTTGTTATCAATTTCAGATAGCAGTTGAGCAAAGTGATGGGGCGATAGTCATTGACTGTCTCGGGCGAGTTCGTTTTTGGTATCATGGTAATGTATCCGTAGTTCCAACTCTCCATATTGAGCGATCCACTATGGAACTCAGAACATAGCTGATAGAAGTTAGTTTTGACCAGAGGCCAACAGGCCTTGAAAAGGCACCACTGATTCCATCCAGGCCTATGGCCTTGTCCGGAGGCATTTATTTCACAACGTTATCTATTTATTTCGGTGTGAATGGGACTATGAGTTGATCGAGGTCTGTGTCAGGGTCGATCAATGTATCCAGATCAAAACACATCTGATGAGTATTGGATTTTCCTGGTCTTTCTCCGAACAAGTTGAAGAGGATGGATTCCTTCCCATTGTGGTCATCGACATTATCAGTTTTAAGGCTGGCCAGGTAGTTCTTCCTGCATCTTTCTGTGGTTGTAGCTTGAAAAAATTTAGTGTTCTCATCTCCGAATTGGATCCTTCTGATCGTGCAGCGTTTCTTCCAATAGTCCTTTTGGTAGGAGAGGAAGCGGAACAGGCGTTTCTTAAGGATTTTCCTAAAGTTCATTTCAGTCCGGCTTAAAAGTCTTTTTTTCCTCCAAAGAGTCAATTTCCAGAAGTGCTTTATTTGTGTTTTCCATCACTATTGATAAGCGTGAGATGTTCTTACTCAATTTGCTAAGCGCCTGACGAATAGCCTTGAGTTTTTGGCAGATAATGGATGCAGCATTGGACCCTTCCTGTGCTTAATGGGCTTGGCCCATGCAGAAGTGACCACATCCATGAAGCCTAGGTGTGCGATCTTGTAATGTTCAAACCTGAAGAGCTTTGCTTTCAGAATCTTTGTCTGAATGACAACATTGCATGGAACATGATCAGAGATTGGGTGCCCTAGTGGTTGAACCATTGTGTGAGGGAATGAGAGCGTCCAATTCAATGTGGTGAAAACCCAATCGAGTTGTTCAAGCAATGGGTCATGTTGAATATTACTCCATGTAAAGGAGCGGCCTTTAATTGGCAGTTCAGTCAGCTCTTGCCCTCTAACGAAGTCGTTAAAAGTAAACATATCCAACACGTCACGACCCTGCTTGTAACGCTTGTCTGGAGATCTCATATAGTTAAAATTTCCCAGCAAAATCCAATCTTCAAACGATGGTATATGCAGATCAAATAGCCATTTGGTGAAGGTGTCCCTATTAGGGCCCTCGCACGGACCATAGATGTTGATGAGCCCCCAAACATGTGCTGACTATTTTGATGTGAAAGAAATACGAAGAGCAAAGGATTCTTTTATTGTAACCATACCAGCAAAAATAGAGCTATTCCAAATTGTTACTAACCCTCCAGATGCCCCTTGCAATGGGATATAAGCAAATTAGTCAAATCGCTTTGGGCACATAGAGCGAAGTACATTCATATCAAAAGTGGGCATTTTCATCTCTTGTAAACATATAACAGCACAACCACTTGTCACGATCGCATTAGCAAGCGCTAAATGCTTGTCCGATGCATTAAGTACACGAACATTTCCACGTTTGCAAAAGTACCATAAAATAAGCTAAGGAAAGATTAGTATGCAGCCGAAGAAGATGACTCCTCGAGCTCCATGTTAAGAGCTTCCTCCGCAAGTTCTTCTTCCCGGACCGCACAGAGTTGGATCCCTACAGCCCGCATAACTGGGATGGTGGTTGCCGGAGGAATGTCATGTGCTTCTACAGAAGCATTCTGATCTTCCCAAACTTCCTGAATCTTCAAGGCCGAAGGCACCACCCATGGTTACACCTTGGATTTGTAGTTGTGGCTATCAGTGGGCTGGTGAACCATGAACCCATCAAACTTATTGCACCTGGAACTACGACGAAGCTGAGAGTAATCAATTGGGGCCTGGGCTTTACCTTTGCGACTAGCACTAGTCATGACAGAGCCTGATGCCTGAGTGGTGTGAGTCTGAAGAGCAATTGTGGCCTCATTGGGATTGAGGCCAGATGTAGTGTGAACTGCATAGTCATCAGCCTGCATAGGTGCCATTGTATTTTCTTCAGAACAGGCCAGGTTGGTATTAGTACTAATTGTTGACTGATTAACAGATTCAGTGTAAGTGACGTCAGGCCCCATCATTGTGGTAGCAGAGGAAATGTTAGCAATAGCCAGAGCATGCTCAATAGGCTGAGAGGGTGCATCTGTTGCATCCTGGATCTCTTCAATTATGACAGAGGAGTTAACACCATTGCTAAGGAGAGCCTGCTGCTCAAACTGTAATCCATCAACTGAGTGTGTCACATGTACCACAACTTGCAGGTGATAAGCGCGTGTACCCGGTCCACCATTCCATGGTCCGATGGTCGCCAAGTTAGGCCGGAGAGCATTCAAAAGAAAGTTGTTGAGCTGCTGCCTTGGAACTGGATCAAACAGGAGAAGTGTCATGATTTTTTCACCACGGGCTGACAGACTAAAGTGCATACCCTGATCATGAAAACCAGCAGTGACCAGGAGTGCTTCAGAAACATTGGGGGTGATGTCCATGACCTGGGGGGTGCGATCAAGCATGGCTACCATGGGCAGAGAGTCCACAGAGCTAACTTCATCAGAGGTAGTTATAGCATCATTCTAGGCCCATGCTGCATCATCTATGTCGTTGTCTTCAAGTACAAGACCATGCTGAACTGTCACGCCCTCAGTAGCGAGCCAAGCCTGGTAATTCACCAGATGCGGGGTAAGTAGTGGCGGAGGTGGTGCCGGCCAGGCTCCCCAACCTACATCCACCTGAACATCATTCTCATTATCTGAATGTTGATCATTCTGCACTCCATTGGTCGGGGCCGCATTTTGCACTAGCCAATTATGCACCTGTTGTTGGTATAATTGTTCTGCTGTCAGGTCTGGACTAAACTAGGGATGCGGATTGCCATCAGGTGGTGGTGGTTCTTCCCCAGCCGGGGGAACTTCAGGCAAAAGGGCATTCCATTCATTGCTACACAGGATCGTGACCTACACAGTCCAACAATCTCGAGCACCTCCAAGCTGCCAAACTACAAAGCTCTTAGGGATTAATCTCATGTGAATGACACGAGCTCTGATAAAGTGTATCTCCTATCCTATCTGGGATTGCACCAAGATAACAGAGATCCAAAACCACCTAAAGATTTATTGATGTAGTACTCATTCTGATAGTCATAGGGGAGCCCAAAATACATCAGCCAAAGTTCAGGCCCATAGGTGGTGGAGCGTCTATTCAAGGCAGCATTATGTGGCACAAAAGTAATCAGCAGGTCCTCATCCTCAAGTTCTAATGGAGTGTTGACAACAGTATCTCGCATGAACACATCCACAAAACCAAACATACCAACGCCAAATGAGTGATCACTAGACTTCATGGTGAAGAGTTGAGATTCATGAAGCAGACCTTCGACCATGTTGCGGATGGCAGCTCGGCGATGGAGTGGGACATAGTGACTTACTTCCGCCACCGCTAGGAAGTCGTGGTTGAGTAGACGGATGGGTTTGACCACCATGCCACTGTGCATAACCCGATTCACTGGTCCCGGCTCCACCGCAAAGCCCAGAGGGAGGAAAGGTACTGGGTTGAGAGGATAGTTCGCCATGGGAGGGGGATTGGAGGTGGAGGGAGGTGGCAACTGAAGCACTGTGGACGACGGCTGTAGTGGTATGGCAGTATTGGCTCGAGCCTGTTGGGGAATCAAGGCCGAAGGCGAAACGTGAGCGGCAAAATAGGAAAGAGTGTTTTGGGGACCCATTTCAATTTTTCCTGAAATCGCTTTTTGTAGCAGGATCATGCCATGTGTCCATAGAAACCGCATGCATAACATCGGACGGTGAGTTTGGGCGGTCGAGTAAATCCATCCTCCCGATTGTTAGGAGTAGAAAATCTGGCATTATGATTAGCGCTTTCATAATTAGCTGAGTTGAATGAATCAGCATCTAGCAACTTCAAAATGTAAGGTCTTGGTTGATGCACCTGCCAAATAATTCCATTTCCTGGTGGGCTAACTTGTGCAATGAGTTTGTTGGTGCCTTTATAGGTGGTCACCTAGAGCCCGGGCAGCCCAGCGACCTGCAAGTCGTCCAATAGAAGGAAGCAGAGAGCCTGCACAAGTATCTAGAAATATTTAGTCGAGTGCACCACAACATCCCAGAGATACACCCAGCAGCAGTGATTGCTGCGTTCCACACGAATGTGCGCAATCAGAGGATGCGTGCTAAGATGAATTTCTAGCTGGCGAAGACCGCCAGCAAACTCTAAACATTGGCGAACAAGTGTGATTGTTCTGAAAAAGGGAGGCAACTCCCCCGGGAGGAGGCTGATGTCGAAGTTGATTTAGAGGATGACGATGACGCTGCTGCCCCAAGAAAGAAAGGTCGAAAGTGTAACAGGTAGCGCTAGGGAAAACAGTGATGGCCATTGAGAGCTCCAGTGATCCTAGCGCCGGTAAGAAGGCAAAGACCGAGGTGCCCGGCAAAGAAGCTGATGCATGCACTGATTGTCAGGTGGCCGCAGTGGCAGAGAAAATTGGCAAGTCTGACGGGCCATGCTACAAAATCAACTGCACAAAGGGACGCGATCTCCAAGAATGCCTCCAAGTTGAGCAGCTTGTTGAAAAGTAGAAAGCTGAGTGCGAGAAGCGTGACAAGGAGAAGGGCCAAGATGGTGCTGGTGGGAAAGGTTGTGGTGGCCGTGGAGGTCGCTGCAGCAAGGCCAAGCAGCAGAAGGAGAAGCCCGCCAGGGGCTGCGAGAAGAAAGAAGAAGAGGACGATGGTGAAACTAGTAAGCAAGAGTTTCAGAAGGCTACTAAGGCGATGTGTATTGACGGTGGTGAGTCCTTGCACTCCTCTCACCGTCAGCTTAAACAGTGGGCACGTGAGGTCTACCCGATGGAGCCGGCGGTGGGTGCCCGGGAACCATTCAAATGGTTCGGCACGCCCATCATCTTTGATGCTGAGGATCATCCAAATGGCACCACCGCGGTCGGATGCTTGCCATTTTTGGTTTCACCAACGATTCGCAACCTCAAGGTCACAAAGATGCTGGTTGATGGCGAGGCAGGTTTGAACTTGATTTCTCCTGACGCAATTGAGAAACTCCAAATTCATGGTGAGCACCTCAAGAGGACTAGCATATTCCAAGGGATCAACTAGGGAAGAAGCCGTCCTAAGGGGAAAATCAAGTTACCGGTGACATTTGGCGGGGAGCTGAACTATAGAACTGAGAAGATTGTATTTGACACTGTCAAGCTTCCCTTTCCATTCAATGAGATTCTTGGTCGCCCAACTTTGACCAAGTTCGTGGCAGCGTCTCACTACTCCTTTAATACCTTGAACATGTCAGGGCCAATGGGGGTCATCTCCATCTTGTTAGACTAAAGGGACACAGTCATCTGCGTGATAGGATGTACAGAAATGTGGTAGCAGCAGAGGCTACCAAGGCCCTAGCTCCCGCCAAAGAAGGAAAGGAGAGCAAGAAAACTAGCAAGGATGCTGACAAGATCCCCGGGAAGCGTGCCACCTTAGAGTGTGATGCGCCCGACAGCGGCTTGCCAGAGAGTTCGGTAAGCAAGAAATCCAAGGCTGCTCCCCCTATGATGAAGAAGGTTCCAGCGAGGCGGGATGGCACTGACGACACCTTCACCATCAGTGCCACCCTTGACGACAAGTTCGCAAAGTGGCCCGAGGTAGAGGCAGTGAGAAAGGTGACTGCGTAATTAGCTGTCAGGTTCTTTAAAAGATTGTTGTGCCATTTTGGAGTACCCAACAGAGTGATGACTGACAATGGCACCCAGTTCACGAGTCGCACCTTCATGTAGTACATCTAGAGCTTTGGAAACAAGGTCTCTTTCTCCTCCGTCACCCACCCGAGGAGCAATGGACAGGCTGAAAGGATGAATGCTGAAGTGTTGTGTGGGCTCAAGACAAGGACCTTTGAAAAATTACGAAAGTGTGGCAAATGCTGGATTGATGAATTGCTGGTGGTTCTTTGGTCAATCAGAACAACACCAAATCGAGCTACTGGCCAGACTCCCTTCTCCCTAACATATGGTGCAGAAGTAGTGCTCCCAAAAAACTCACATACGGGTCACCTCGAGTACTTGCCGACGATGAGGTAGAGCAAGAGCAGTTGTGGCATGACGGTGCCATGCTCCTCCAGGAAGATTGTCTTTGGGCAGCTGTGCGTGCTGCATGCTACCAGCAGGCACTGCGCCACTATCATAGCCGCAGGGTTCACGCCTGGAGCCTTGAGGAAGGCGACCTTGTGCTTAGGCGTGTTCAGTCCGCCAAGGGTGCAAAGAAGTTGACACCGAAGTGGGAAAGCCCTTACCGGGTAGTACAAGTCACCAAACCTGGCGCAGTCCGTCTGGAAACCGAAGATGGCATCCAAGGGCGAAACTCATATAATATTGAGCATCTTCACAATTTCTACCCGTAAGTCAGGGTTGCCCGGCCCCGTCCCCGGCAACGCATTTAGTATAAGCCTTGCCGGGAAGGCATGTAACCCTTTGTACAAAACCAGACGAAGACCCTGTGTGTATCTAAATAAAACCAAGTGTTTTACAAACTTGCATACATGTTTATCTATATGCAATCGCATTATTTTCATGTAGTTGCATTTGTTTAAATAAAATGATTGTCATGCCGCCAACAGCACCATGTTGTGATTTCTCTTCTTTCTTTTTCTATCAGAGACAGAAAAGTTCCCCGCGAGCAACTTTCCTGGGGGAAGGATGAAGGTGTGCTCACACACTTGGACCTACAATGGCCTCTCCTTATTCAAGCAGTAGGAAGTAAAGCAAAGAAAGATATGTCAAAAGTTTGTTTTTTAAAAAATCCCATCATTCTATATTACGTCTATGTATGAGAAACTTGCACACGAGGAGACCTTGTTGCGCCTTCACTCACACCTTATCCTTTCCTCGAGTTCGCTTGACAGTCTTAGTTGCAGCTACGTATGAGACCGGAAAGAGGCCAGGCTTCCATCCGCGCTCCTAAACTTGCCTCGAGTTTTCTCAGAAAGGGTTAGTAGTAGCTGTGTTTGAGATCGGCAAGAAGCTTTGTCGGATAACTTAATCGCAAGGGACTGCTGGGGGGCTGGCCCCCAACGTCCAAGACGATTATTCTTTTCCGGCAAGTTTCTTCTCAAATTGCATGTGGCAACAAGTACAAATCATACAAATGTAGATGTAGATGGGAAATATTTTTATATGATTCAAACGCGGCAACATCACACACCTTTTTTATTGGAAAAAGTAAAGTGCTCTTAATGCATTTCTTGTCCCACTCCTCCTAGTGTTTACATCAAGAGCAAGGAGGGAAAAGAAGCGCCTGCGTGACGCCATAGTCACGCCCACCAGGACCAGAGGGACGCAACCCGACAAGATCAGGAGAGAGCCTCTCTGGCAGGGAAGATGAAGCCAGGAACGGAGAGAGGGGCTAGGTGATGCCCTGGTCATCTGTGCCAGGACCACAAGGACGCGGCTAAGTAAGGACACCATCAAGGAAGATGAAGTTGGGCCCAGGTGTATATGATGGTGTTGTCGGCGCCCAGCTGGTGATGATGGTGCCGTCGGCGGTTACTATGCATCAAAGTTGTTGTCTCCGCTCTTGACGCATCGAGGATCACCTTCGCTAGTGTCCTCTTCGTCATTGTCACTGGAGGAATCGGTGTCAAAGTTGCTCGAGCTTTCTGCACAGTAGCCAAGGCGAAATCCAGACGCCCCAAAGAACTTCACAGAGAGAGTATCCGCTTCCATGAGCTTGAAGCGGAAAAGATTCCCTTCTCCTAAGCAATGGGCGCAGATGAAAGTCTTCCATCCATGAGCAAGTACATGGTACTGTGGACAAAAATATCCACTTTGACATATGAAGGACCATTACCGCGCGGCTAGCGTGCCGCCACAGGTCGTGCAGGGGGTCCTCATCCATCACCCTCGAGAAAGGTCGTGGAAGCTGCAGCCTACTCTTTGGGCGATGGTGCAGCTTCACAACAAACTCCAGCGCGGTGTTGCCCGTGTGGCCCTCTGCCGGCAACGAAGCAGTGAGGAGGCACCGACTAGCATGCCACCATGGTTGCCTCTGTCGCGGCCGCCGCGCCTTCCGCACCTCTGTCCAGCACCTCCTCCATGGGAGCTTAGTCTGTAATCTTCGGCCGAGGCCGAGGGCTGGGTGCTACTGCGAGAGGAGGCCATTACAGCGGCAGGCGCATGAGCATGGCTCTTTCCCCTAGCCATGGGGACTAGAAGGGCGAGCCAAAGACCAGAAGAAGGAGAAGGACGATGAATCTTGGGGGCTTGAGATGGAAGGAGGATGAATGAGCATCATTCATCGTAGCCTCCGATTTATAGAAGGAGCACGGGGGTTGGCTCTTCGTCGCTCTTGAGCAACCGCCCAATTCCACCAGTCCCACGACCCGAGCTCACGGGCAGGCACATCACTCCAGCAACCGTCCCACTACACCAATCCACGGTGATGCGTCTTCTACCAAGCACACGTTCTCGAGCCCCACTCGTCTCTAGGAAATATGCCCTAGAGGCAATAATATTGTATTACTATATTTTCTTTATTCATAACTAGCACATATGCCCATGCATTGCAATAGGATGACAAAATTCATTGTAAATAATATTAATAGTATAAAATACTAAAATTGTTCAACCAGTGTCTTTATTTATTTTTTGTTTCGAGGACCACAATCATGATGACAGGAACCGTCCGATGGAGACACGCTAGGGTGCAGCAGCACCTCAAATTTGTGAGCTCGGTGAAATGTGTTGGGTTAGTTCAATACTTTTGTTGTTTTAAAAACATGGGTCAATATATGATAAGGAAGCTATCTGTAATAACATTGTAATGGGATTAAAATTAGGTAGCTAACCTAGTATTGTAGGACTGCAATATTGCCATCTTAACTATGCAAAATGGAAATCTAAAGCTAGATGAGCAGGGCTGGTTTGGTGCCTCTAGGGTCGTTTTCTTTTACAATAGTCAATAGAGCTCCGGGTACCAAAGGTTCAGCATTGAACTTTAATTTACTTCCATTAGCCCCATGATAATCGTCTTGTGATGTACTAAATAGACAAATGGGAGGCTGGGATGATTTATGATGGACTGATAAGATAAGTCTCTCAACAATTACATTCATGCATGACCATGGTATGTTACATCCAAATTCCCAAATCAGTAATGTTTTAATGTGTATTCAGTAGGCCTATTTTCCTCCGAAAATTTAACAAACATCCGCACATCTACTTTTGGAATAGGAAATAATGATCCAAAAATAAGAAAATTCAAACTTAGCCTTACCAATCTACATAACGAAATTTGAATCCATTGCCGATTGTAACAACACAAAGATCCTTCATACCTTAAATCTTCGGTCTACCTAGCCTGCTGGAACCTGCTAAAAAACATAGCCTATAGGAGGCTCAAACACAAATTAGCAAGAACCACGACTCCCTTTGCCTGTTTGATGATTGCCAGTTCACTACTCCTCAAGTGCAGGCCCTCCTTAAAAGATGTGCCTGCTTGGCATTCTACCGTGAGTTAGCTCCATGACTTGTTCTAGGTGCCTAGGCTCATGGCCGGAGCATGTGGGCAGGATCTAGTACTGGCAGACATAAAGAAGTTTGCCACTACTACTGCACTAAGAGGCGCTCGACCACAGGAAAACCGGAGTGACCTTACCATTAACTTTCATCGGCGTATCAATTGGAAACATGAATCGATCATTAGAGGCACTCGTTGGAAGAGCAGTTGAAGAGGCATGGGCGGCCGCGCATGACAAGCAGCTGAGGTGAGGGCGCGAGGCAGGGCATAGAGAGGAGGGAAACCCGAAGCCTACGGTGCATGTCTGCATCTTGTACAACCTAACTGCCACATGGCACACATGAAGCCGACGCGTGGTCCGTCGGTTGGTGAGGACCTGCCCACAAGTGCACGACAGACCCCGCAAGGTCGTCTTGAGGTGGTGTGCCGAGGGCGCCAAGCATATCCACGGAGTGCTTTCTTCGGCATCGGCGGCTACCATCGATATCGCCACATGAACGGGCACCGTCCAGAAGATAAGGTTGCCTCGCCCAGAAGATGAGGTTGTCGCACTTCCTAGCAGCATCGTCAAAGAGGCGCCTGTGAGTGCCGGCCTGAAGTACCTTCTCAACACGGCATTGCAGAGCTTTGAGTCGGTGGAGTCGGGCTTGACCGTCCTGCAATCTATTCGCTGATCTCCCGTTCGTTCCCCTCCTCCCTCCCAATCCTGATATTTATGGGAGCCGGCGGTGAGGTATGCATAGTTTGACTGGGTTGCATTTCTTTTTTAACAATCGATTTCGACTTGGTTACGTGGTACATACTAAAAACAAATCATTTATTTTTGGCGACGTAACTATTTCTAGATTTGAGATTTTAGTCACAGACAAGTTTTGAGAAAATAATCAAGATATGAGATAGCCCATGAGACAGCATGGACGTGGCTCAACCTCTTGTCAATTGAGTTTGCATTCTCCTATCGCTCTGGCATGTAACTTACAAATCGGTATTGTCAATTGTGGATACAGTAAAAGAGAAATCTCAGCCGTCAATCTTCATGATTAACACAAAATCAATGGATATAAAAGGGTGACCTATGGAGAACTACGAAAGCCTCCGTCCTTTAATATTAGGTATAGATTAAGAGTTTATATTTCATGCTATAATTGATATGATCCTAGAATATGCGATTCAGTGCAAAACTCATATACAGGCGTGAAATGATACACGATAAACAATAGGTTCTCGGTCTCACCTCTAAGACCGGCTTAAGTGTTGTTAGTTATCATGTTTTTCGGATCTTAGGATATCTCTAAGGGTGACGATAGTCCTAAAACAACATTGATGATATGACATTAGAAGAATGATCATGTTGAATCGACCCAGTACTTGTTTGTTATACTATGTGATCATATCGTCTGAAATCACCTGTTATAACACATAGTGTTAGCATGTGTCTTAGTTCCTCAAACCATGAGAGTGTCTTGGTCACTTACTACCGGATGGTGGAATTTGGAGTTGCAAAAACATAATCTATAATAAGGTGACAACTTTCAGGCTCACCGGAAAGTTTGACAAGTGACTGGACAGTGCAAGAGTGGGATTTGCTCCTCCAACAATGGAGATATATTCTTAGGGCCCTCTCAGTGTGAAGGCATCCATCATCGTCTGGCCAGACACAGGTGACTACGTCACAGGGATGCCTGAACATGACAAAGAGAAAGAAGAACAAAACTGGTAGCGGGAGCAACGATATAGTGAGCATGGTGATGACTCAAGAGGATACCGATGTACACCGGGTTTTGTAAAGTATCATGAAGAAGAGGGAACATCACATGATAACCAAAGGTTCACTCGAATATCATTCATGTAATCATAGGGACCAATATGGATGTCCATGATTCCGCTACCGGTCATTGAACGAAGGGGTTTTGTTCATGTCTATTGTCGTGGTGGGCGCACGGCAGATGCCAAAGGATGGCTAAAGAGAGTGACAGGCTCGAGGGCACCGGTGGGCTCTAGAGGCGAGCAAGGGATGCAAGACATACCCAGGTTCGGGGCTCTCCGGAGAGATAACACCCCTAGTCCTGCCGTGTGTGGTTTATATGTGGATGCTACAAGCTTGCTCCTTGAGCTGTGTTGGGGAGGGTGGAAGACAGGCCAAAGCATAGGCTGCTCCATCTCCTTATGTGTTTATTCTATTGATCGTATCTCTCCCCATGCATGAAGGCCTCCTAGGGGGTTTTATAGATCAACCCCCCAGGGTTACAATGGTAAAGCTACATGGTCATGGGGACGGGATGTTAGCGTCTAGGAAGCTGGCGCTGGGGCCCGCCGGGTACTAGGGTACATTGGGTTCTCCGGGCGTGGGCCCCGGGCGCCAGAGGGCACTGTTCTCCATCTTTTCGTGCGTCACGGAGTGGTTGAGCCGGCTCGAGGTTCACCCCCCCCCCACCCACTGGGTGTAGCCCCCGAGGTTTGGGCCAAATACGTAGTAGTTGAATCGAATCTTAAAAAGTGTCTTGTGCTAACCCTAGCTTTTCTGCAGCAACATGTAACATCCCAAATTTTCAATTTGGAATGTTATATATTAGATCATGAATGCATATCATATTTTATTGCATTTTGGCTTTATCCTAGAAATTCTACGCAACTCAAGGACCCACGGAGAGAGTTGGGGATTTTGTTATTTTCATATTTGAGTTTTCTCAAATTTTGAAAAGAGGATCGTTTGGTTTTAATTATTTTCTCTTGAAATATTTATTTTATAAAAATAAAAAAGGGGATAAAATGACTTTCCCAAAATAAATAAATATTGGAGATTTAATATTAAAATCAAATAATATTTTTATTCGGAATTTTATCGCTATTTTATTTGAATTAGGAAAAATATGTGTTTTCCAAAATTGCATTTTAGGCCCAAATAAATGTTCACTTTGTCCGCTATATTTTTAGAGGAAGGGAAAAAATTATTTCAGGATTTTTGGAGTCGGTTTAGTATTTCTTTTATTTGTTTTTCTGCGTGGAATTATTTAAAAAAACGAAACCGACTCCGGGCCGTAACCGGCCAGGACTCCCCAGGCCGGCCCTCTTATAAGTCGCGCCCCCGAGGCCCGAGCCGCCTCAGCCCACCCGCCACCGAACCCTATCCCGAGCATGATCCACTGCCACCGCCGGAGCTCGCCGCCGCCGCCGCGCCTCTCGCCCGCGCCGCCACCGACCGCCGCCACCACCCCGTAGTCGCCGCCACCGACCACCGCCGCCACCCATCGCCCCGCCGGAGCCCGGCATCACCACCGACCACCGCCGGACCCGCCGCCGCCCTCGCCGCATTCGCCGGAGGTAGCCGCCCCGCCGTAGTCGGTTTTCTTCGGAAAACCGTTTTGTTTTTTTAAGAACCCGCAGTTTATTTTTTTATATATAGATCGGTTTTATTTTTTTGGTTAAGTTAATTAGCGAACACCCGTCCGTTCTTTCGTTTTTACGAACGATTTTCACCTTTAGCCGCAGACAACGAACGTTCGTTCGTTAGCCTGTTCGTCAGTTTTTCTTTTTCCAGGGATTTCCGCGATTATTTTCTATCGCAATTTCTGCCCTGATTTTCGTTTTAGTTTATCGTTTCGCTCGTTTATCGGAATCAGGCGATTCAAGCGCCTAGTGTTTCGTCTCGAAGTCCTCTTTGTGATTAACGAACTTAAACAAGTTTTTGCTACTGCAAAATTTGACTTAAGTCCAGATTAGTAAACGGAGCTTGTTTCTTTCGCAGTTTGAGTTTCATTGCTTCGTTTGATTTGATTCTTTTTGCAAACCGGAGTTCTTAGGTTGAACTTTATGATTAGATCTATTGTTTGAGTTTTACCCATGCTTCTAGTTGGGTGCTTATTGTATGCTTGTTTGTTTGCGATAGAGTACCCGGAGTGCGAAGCGTGCTACTACGAGTCTCTAGGTTTCACGGATCATTAGCAAGGCAAGTAAAACTTTGATCATACCTCTTTACTACCCATTTTTATTGCATTAGATCAATCCTCAAACAATGGCATGGCTAGGATCTAATTAATATGTGGGTTTTGGGATGTAGATGAGGTAGTACCAATTGTCATGTTTATTATCAAACCTTTGGGAGTTACTTCTACGTTGCTTATATTGCCATGCTATGCTTGTATACGTGGATTGGGTGAGTGTATCCATGGCAGATGTGAGTATTGTTATTTAATGGTTAACTTAAGGTGGCTACTTTAATACACATATGGGTGGATTGAAGCACCTGGGGAACCCAGTGTTGCCTGTTTTTTTTTTTGAAATCCCGGGGTACCATGTGATTCTCCTATGGACCGCCACCCAGGTTCAAAGGGATCATAAGATTATTCATGCTAGAAACTTCCGTGTGCAGCAACAAGCTATTATGGGCTCTAGCATAGCTGAGTACGTTGCAAGACCTCTTTCAGTGGTGGGCTAGCAGATGTAGGGGAAAGTAGGTGTAACTGTCCACCCAGAGTAAAGAGTTATTGTTTCAGAAACACTGTGTCTCATTTCTCTGACCATGGATGTATTCGAGTCTTGTGGGGAAAAGTGCGCAAACCTCTGCAGAGTGTACAAACTAATCATGGTTAGCCGTGTCCCCAGTTATGGACGTTTTGAGTATCTAGTTCTTGGATTATCATGTGGATCTCATCACTCTTAATATAATTTGATTGGGTTTAATGATGATGCTTAATTGGGATTGAGTTGGGTGAACCTTCTCAATGTTTAACAACCACCATGATAGTTAAATAAAATTTATTCCTTTGTTGTAGGGGAAAATTGGCTTTATGCAAAACTGTAACCATAGAGCTTTCTACCAGCCATACATGCATGTAGTGATAGCATTATTCTGTTCATTACTCTCTATGTGTTACATTTTTAGCATATCCCATGTGCTGACCCGTTTCGGTCTGCAACGTTCATGTTGCAGACTTTCCAGACGATGAGTAAGGTGTCTTAGGTCGTGATCTTTCACTCAGTGATGCCATTGGAGTTGATGGACTCACTTTATCTTCCAAGCCTTCCATTGTTATCGTATTTAGATGTCCCTAAGCCATATTTATTGCAATAAGTTCTCTTTTGAGACATTCGTAATAAGTGTATGATTGCTACTCTTTTATAAATCCTTCAAGTACTGTGCGTGTCAGCACTACAGATCCAGGGATGATACTGATGCACAGAGATCATACTGTTTGAGGTCTGGTCGCTAGAACATGTTATCAGAGCACACGCTGATTGTAGGACACGACCACTAAGCTAAAGCCCTAGATCATTACTCTCTTCTCATTTCTGAATCCTCTCCCTTTTCTACTCTTTAGGATGGCGGATGCAAGGAACAAGTTCACGCAACTGGATGAAGATACACCTTTTGGACGCCACTTGAAGGAAGTTACTAGATACCTGAATATCGTACTACCAAGCTTCACCGTACCCACATCGCCACTTTACCAGAAGAGGAGCGTTGGATGATTCGAGTTCAAGTTCCAGGAAGGACGTTCATGCCAGTCACTGAGCCCATAGAGTTTTCCTTTGATGCACCAACCTGGAGTCTAGGAAAGAGCACGACAGCCCACATCACCATGGGACGCCTTGGAGAGGTGTACCACAAGGATCTCAAGGATACTATCTACTAGATTTGTGGGTGCCGAGATGAGCAATGGGAGATGATCAGCACCAGGAAGGATAGATCTATTGCAGCTTTCATCCAGGAGTTAAACCAGCACATTCGATGCCACGAGAACCAGATGTGCATAGGCATGATAGATCTGAAGAAGGCAATGACCAGGATCATGGAGCTAGAAGAAGAACTCAAGACTACACGCGATGGATATGAGGAGGAAATGACGATACTCGTGGAGAAGAATGATGATCTAAAGAAGAAGCTAGCAATATTCATGGGAGACCCCGCGCCAGGAGGAGATGATGACGATTCCACTTCCCCGGAGAACTACATCATCATCGACGACACCGACTCGGACCCCGATGATAGTGATGATGACTATGTTGATGAAGCTGGAGTAGATATCATGGAGTCTTCCACCGATCAATTTTTCTAGTCAACCCCCATATCAGTAGTAGTATTCCCCCATGTATATAGTATAGTCCGAGCACTTTTGTAACGATAGTTAGACTGTTGTATGCCCTTGTTTGAATTGATTGAAGTGATATGATTGTGTTTGTCTCATGTGCATATGGGTAGTGTTTTTCCCTCTAGACCTCATTCTATTCTATTTTCTCATCTTTTCTAAACCCTCAGATGCCTCTGAGACGCGACAATGGATTTGCTTTCCCACCGGAGCTCACTCAGTTGATCCAGCAGCAGAATGCACTCATGCAGATACCAGTCCAGAATCAGAATCCGGGGAACAACAACAACAACAACAACCCACCACCACCACCACCCGTTGATCACTTAGCCCGTTTCTTGAGGCTTAATCCGCCCGTGTTCTCCAGTAGCACCGAGCCGATAGTTGCAGATGGTTGGCTCCGCAAGATTGGAAGGGAATTGACCATTGCAAGATGCACAGATGCGGAGAGAGTGTGTTTTGCCGCACATTAGCTTGCTAGACCCGTAGCATCATGTGGGACAATTTCACAGCCACTTACCCCATCGACACTGTCACATGGGACCAGTTTCAGCAGGCTTTTCATACTGCCCATGTTTCAGCAGGAGCTATGGCCATGAAGAAGCGTGAGTTTCGCAACTTGCACCAAGGAGGACGTATAGTTGGCCAGTATGTGGATGATTTTAGTAAGTTAGCATGTTATGGCCCAAATGATGTTGCTACAGATGCAGCTAAACAGGAGAAGTTTCTGGAAGGACTGAATGATGAGCTGAGCATGCAGTTGATGGTGGCAACCTTCAACAACTACCAGGAGTTGGTAGACAGGGATCTCATGATTGAAGGGAAGAAGCAGCAGATTGACAACCACAAGAGGAAGTATGGACAAGGGAAGTACAATTCTGGAGCTCAGCAGAGGCCTCGTTTTACCCCAAACTCGGGAGGACCTTTTCAGCATAACCATGGAGGTCGCAACCACAATGGAGGAAGTTCGGACAACCATAGTGGCCCCAAGAATGGGAATGGTAATGGAGGAAGCAACGGACAAAACCGTTCCAACCCAACAACGCCCGCCAAGAAGGATCTAAGTCATATTACTTGCTACAAGTGCCAGAAAACTGGACATTATGCAAATGAATGTCCTGAAGCTAAGAATGGAAATGGCAATGGAAGCTCTGGGAAGAAGCCTAACCCTTTCAACAGGGGACAAGTGAACCACGTTAACGTGGAGGAGGTTGAAGCACAGCCAGATGCAGTAATAGGTAGGTTTTTGGTTAAGTCATTTATGACAATCGTTCTTTTTTATACTGGTGCATCGCATTCATACATATCAAGGGGATTTGTGGATAAGTATAAACTTCCCACCAAAGTTCTTAGAACACCTATGTTAGTGAGCTCACCAGGAGCGGAGTATATGGCAAGCCAAGGATGTTTTCAGATGCCATTGACCATAGGTAGGCATGTTTTCCCCTCAGACCTGATAATTTTGGAGTAGCGAGGTTTGGATGTGATTTTGGGTATGGATTGGCTATCGATGTATGGAGGAAACATCAATTGCACCAGCAAGACGATTATGCTCACCACCCCAGAGGGAAGAAGGATTAAGTATGTATCCCGGCATGTGCCGAAGACGACTCAAGTGAATTCCTTATTAGGAGTTCTACAGGAGGAAGTACCAGTGGTGAAGGATTTCCCTGATGTATTTCTAGAAGAGTTGCCATGTGACGCCCCCGATTCAATCGTACACTAATCATGCACGCAAATGTGTACGATCAAGATCAGGGACTCACGGGAAGATATCACAACACAACTCTAAAACATAAATAAGTCATACAAGCATCATAATACAAGCCAGGGGCCTCGAGGGCTCGAATACAAGTGCTCGATCATAGACAGGTCAGCGGAAGCAACAATATCTAAGTACAGACATAAGTTAAACAAGTTGCCATAAGATGGCTAGCACAAACTGGGATACAGATCGAAAGAGGCGCAGGCCTCCTGCCTGGGATCCTCCTAAACTACTCCTGGTCATCGTCAGCGGCATGCACGTAGTAGTAGGCACCTCCAGTGTAGTAGGAATCATCGTCGACGGTGGCGTCTGGCTCCAGGGCTCCAGCATCTGGTTGCGACAACCAGGTAAAAGGGAAAGGGGGAAAAGAGGGAGAAAAGCAACCGTGAGTACTCATCCAAAGTACTCGCAAGCAAGGAGCTACACTACATATGCATGGGTATATGTGTAAAGGGCCATATCGGTGGACTGAACTGCAGAATGCCAGAATAAAAGGGGGATAGCTAATCCTGTTGAAGACTACGCTTCTGGCAGCCTCCGTCTTGCAGCATGCAGAAGAGAATAGATTGAAGTCCTCCAAGTAGCATCTCCAAGTAGCATCTCCAAGTAGCATCTCCAGTAGCAACGCATAGCATAACCCTACCCGGCGATCCTCCCCTCGTCGCCCTGTAGAAAAGCGATCACCGGGTTGTATCTGGCACTTGGAAGGGTGTGTTTTATTAAGTATCCGGTTCTAGTTGTCATAAGGTCAAGGTACAACTCCAAGTCATCATGTTACCGAAGATCACGGCTATTCGAATAGATTAACTTCCCTGCAGGGGTGCACCAACTTACCCAACACGCTTGATCCCATTTGGCCGGACACACTTTCCTGGGTCATGCCCGGCCTCGAAAGATCAACACGTCGCAGCCCCACCTAGGCACAACAGAGAGGCCAACATGCCGGTCTAAACCTAAGCGCGCAGGGGTCTGGGCCCATCGCCCTGAGCACACCTGCACGTTGCGTGGGCGGCCGAAAGCAGACCTAGCCTAACAGGCGTTCCAGTCCAATCCGGTGCGCGCCGCTCCGTCGCTGACGTCTGAAGTGCTTCGGCTGATACCACGACGCCGGGATACCCATAACTACTCCCACGTAGATGGTTAGTGCATATAGGCTCGTAGCCAACTCAGATCAAATACCAAGATCTCGTTAAGCGTGTTAAATATCCGCGAACGCCGAACAGGGCCAGGCCCACCTGTCTCCTAGGTGGTCTCAACCTGCCCTGCCGCTCCGCCACAAAGTAACAGTCGGGGGCCGTCGGGAACCCAGGCCCACATCTACCGGGATGGAGCCACCTGCCCCTTCAGCCCCCATCTCCGAACAGTATCACAGGTAATGTAATAGTGTAAAGTATATCGTATATGCCTGTGATCACCTCCCGAAGTGATCACGGCCCAGTAGTATAGCATGGCAGACGGACAAGAGTGTAGGGCCACTGATGGAACACTAGCATCCTATACTAAGCAGTAGGATAGCGGGTAATGGTAACAACAGCAGTAGCAAGGACAGGCTATGCATCAGGATAGGAATAACGGAAAGCAGTAACATGCTACACTACTCTAATGCAAGCAGTATAGAGAAAAGAGTAGGCGATATCTGGTGATCAAAAGGGGGCTTGCCTGGTTGCTCTGGCAAGAGAGAGGGGTCGTCGGTGACGTAGTTGATCACAGCGGCATCAGCGGCAGTCTCAGGGTCTACCGAAGAGAAGAGGGGGGAAGAAACAGTAAATACATAGCAAGCAAGAGCATAACAGGACAATAGGCAGAGCTAGATGTGTTCTAACGCGGTGCTACACGTTATCGGTGAAGGGGGATAACATCCGGAAATGTTTCCCCAGGTTTAGCATTTTCGGACAGACGAACCGGAGGGGAAAAGTTTGATGTTCTCTATGCTAGGAGTGTGTGGCAGACGAACGGAGGGTGTAACCGGATTCGTCTCGTCGTTCTGAGCAACTTTCATGTTGAAAATATTTTAATCCGAGTTACGGATTAAAAGATATGATTTTCTAAAGATTTTATTAATTTCTGGAATTTAATTATTATTTAAATTAATTCGAAAAATAGATTAATGACATCAGCATGATGTCATGCTGATGTCGGCAGTCAACAGAGTTGACTGGTCAACCTGACCAGTGGGTCCCACTGGTCAGTGACACATTTTAATTAACAGATTAATTAAACTAATCATAATTAATTAGGGGGTGGGCCCCACTGTCATTGTTTGATTAATTAACTAACAGTTAATTAGGTTAATCTAATTGTGATTAATTAACTTAATTAATTCATTAATTAATTAATTAATTTAATTATTATTATCTATTTATTTATTTTATTTTTATTATTATTATTTTAATTCTTTTTTTTAATTAAAACGTTCTGGGGGGCGGGCCCCAATTGTCATTGGGCCAGGGGGCCTTGGCGGGTTTGGTCGCTAACGGGTGCGGCTAACGGGCACCACCCGAATGAGGGCATACCCGAGGGGCGCTGGGCACGCACAGTGCACGCCGGCGCCGACGGCCAGGGCCAAGGGAGGCGGCAGAGTGGCGGGGCCATGACGGGCAGTGGGCGCGGGCGAAGGCACATGGATGGCAGCGGGGGCGCGCCGCGCTCGGTCGGGCGAGTAGCAGGGACGGCGACAAGGCCCTGGGTGGGCGCGCGAGTAGCGCCTGGCCTGCGAGGCGCGGGGCGAGGCCAGTGACAGGGAAGCGACGACCGGAGCGGGGTGGCGCGAGGAAGGAAGGTGGGAGTGGAGGCCGGAGGTGGCCTCACCGTCGTTGGAGAGAAGCGGGGCGGCGAGGCTCGGGGGCGACCGTTGTGGAGGAGGACGGGGACGAGGCGTCGACGAGGACGAGGCAGACCGGCGATGGAGCGCTCCGGCGAGGCCCGTGGAGCTCCGGGCGGCGGCGAGGGGCGCAGGGGCGATGCGGGGCTCGGCGCGGTGGCTACCTCGTCGACGAACGGCAGCTGTGAGGCGGGTCGAAGAGGCGGCAAGGCGGTGAGCGACGCCGGCGACGGAAAAGGGCGACAGGGTGCCGCGGCGGCGCCGATACAGTGGGAGGAGAGAGGGAGGAGTGGATCGAGGGGGGAGTGGGGGAGGTTGGTCCCGGATCCAGATCGGATCGGGAGAGGGACGAGGGAGCGAGAGGGGTTGTGGGGGCGCGAGTGGGAGGGT
>NC_041387.1:315637833-315645551 GCF_002162155.2 Triticum dicoccoides | reverse complement strand
GGGGGTCTGTTGTTTCTTCTTTTTTTTGCTTTGTTTTTTTTCTTTTTCCTTTTTTTCTTTTTAATTTAATTTCCTTTCCTGTTTTCATTCATTTTAAATATATAGGCCTTTTTATAAAAGCACGATTCCTTCACCATAATTGCCCAGGCATTTACTGGCGCACTTCGAACATTTTAGTTTACCATTTTGAAAACTTTTATTGTTTGTCAATGTTTTAGATTTGAACTTGAATCGATTTTGAACTAACGCGAGATTAACAACAGTAACCATGGTGACGTGACATCGTTTAACGTGGGATTACTGTAGCCTAATTATCCGGGCGTCACAATTCTCCTCCACTACAAGAAATCTCGTCCCGAGATTTAAGAGGTAGAGACCGGGGGGGGAGGTCTAGTTACGAAATTCTAACGGATCTTCTCGGCCTTGGTTGCTCTCCTCGAAGAGGTCGATCCGTTACATTGACGTCTTCATTTCTTTGCTTCAGGTCATCATGGTGAAGTCGTCATCTTTTCTTTGAGGGTTCCTTCGTGCTTACAAATAGGTAAGGGGTAGCTCGGCTACGACAGAATGCTTAAGTGGGAATCGTCTGGGTTTTCCCGTGAATGAACAGATGAGTATCTCTCGAGTCGAACAAATCGAGAGTAAGGTAAGAAGGTACAACAAGGAGTTCCAAGCGGATAGACAATCGTTCGATGCCTGAAAAAAGAGTGTGAAAGGGGTTCAAAGCATCAAGTTTAAGTATTGCATCTGATATCGGAACAGATCACTAGGAAGGTGGCTCATGAATTACACACGAAACCAAGAGTAAGGGATAACTTTGTCAACAAGGTGTAGCGGATAGTCAGGTTTCGATCCTGTGGAAATGAGGGTTATAGGCCCACCATGTGGGTTTTAAGTAGGAAGGGTGGTGACGTCTTGCACGATCATGTAAGCAAGGCATGCCGAAGGATAGCCTGTCAGTTATGTCGGCAACAACATCGGTACCAAGGGCGAGGGACGAAGAGAACCATTCTCCTGCTCGTTGAACAAGGCGGACCAATAGGCAAAGTTCTCATCCATCGACGGTTACCGGAAGTCATCAACAGTAGAAACAGGGTTACACCAGACAGGAAGGTACACCTAGGTGTTTACCTAAGCAGGGGATTACCGTGCTCGGTTAAGTAGTTTACAAGAAAGTTTGAACAAAACAACGGGAAGGAAAATGTGCTTAAACACGTATATCAGGGGTATATCCTTCCCAAGGACAAGCAGAGCAAGATATCCATGACAGGATATTAGGTAGAAAACTCCTTAGGTAGGGGAGAGAAATTTCATGACATTACCCATACAACGGTATTTGGATAATTGAGAAGGAAACATTTAGCATTGGGCTTCAAATGTTCTTGTTGAAAATCAGAGTATCACAGACATGCTTTAGGTAGCAATGTTATGGTGTTTCAATCAAGGGCCCGACTTCGGATACACCAATGATCCATCAGGAGTAACTTATAAAATAAGTCCTACCACTTCCTCAAGTAGGAATGGTTATCCTTGCAAAAGAAATCATAATGATAGGTCCTCCAGCCAGGGGGGGGGTGCTAGGCATGACATCATGTTACTGGGCCATCAAAGGACAAACAACATAAGTCCTGGAAAGTTGTCCCAACCATCATATCTGACCGAGATTCAGATCCAATTGGTGTCATGATGCCTCAGACTCAGGATGTCCGAGAAGAAAAGGCGCAACACAAATCATTGAAATGGCATTGCAAGATTCTCGGGAAATGAACTATGGGAGCGGGTTCCTGAAACAATAGTTCATCATTAAACCAAGGAGAGGTGAGGAGGTGGCTGATTGACTCAACGACAATTCATTGAGATTTTCAAAAGATGGATTTCCACAATAATGTGAACAAGAAGATGACATTTGTCAGATCAAATGGTATAGTGATGTATGCTCGAGGAAAACATACACAATTAAACATTGGTTGAAAGGTGCACCCGAAATATGGGTTGGATTGCATGACCAATGTCAGAATGGTGATTCAATAGTCAATAGCCTAAGAATGAACTTTCGACCATTAACTTCAAAAAAATAGGGTTGCTAGAAGGACAGAATCCAAACAACACCGTTCACTTGTTGGAATTAACACGGGGACCAAGAAACAATGGTGATGGTGAGAAGTATTTCTATGTCAAGAATTCTCAAGAGGTGGAACAAATCTTAGAACATTCTTGACATAAAGGATGGTAATACTCCAAGGTAAAGAAGAACAATTTCTGGATAGCAAAGAACTCAAGGTATAACACCAAACATGAACACGCTTGTGTTGGTGGGAGGGCAATAAAGTGGTCGACGATAATACAATTCATCGAGGGCAAGGATGGTATTTCTCATCATGAATTCAATTGATATCCTGGATGAGCTCAGAATGTTGATGATCACGACACCTTTGTCGCGAGAGTTCATGAAGATGTAATCGATTGGTAACGACATCAAGTCAAGTAATGATGAAGTGAAAGGTTATTGGAACCAAGGGTACGACACAAACTCGAAACCAAGCTTGTTGTTCAAGGCGAAATGATATGACGATGAGGATCGACGTAAGGTTAGTTCATCGTCGAAAATTGGTGCCCCGAGAATAAGGACCAGATAGCACAGTTAGAATCGTCACGACAATGATATAGCCAAACAGGCTAGGAATGGCGTGATCGGGTACAAACTCGTAGTTATAGAAGCTTACTGAAGAGTTGTTGAACCGTAGTGCGGACTCGGTTCATTTATCGGTGTCTTTGAGTGTTTAATAACTCAGAGCCCGTGAAAAAATGGAATCAGTGGGAAGGTAGTACTTGATGAACTCATAAAAAGTTATGCAGTTCCATGATAATCTCGAGATACCAGGGGGTAATACTCGACACAAGGTCAAAGTAAAGGTTGGACTGGTGTATTGATCCATAGAAGACAATTGTTTTAACTTGTCCGAGAAATGGAATCAAAGAAGAACAATCATGGTCGGAACCACGGTTGCAAGGGATCAATTCACAGATACCATATGTTAGTTATCAAGGAAATAGTTATTATTTCAAGAAGCTTCCATGATAGGATATACATCGCGTCCATGGGCATGAACACAAAGTTCAAGGTCGACTCCCACTTCCTCAATGCATAACCTTTCATTCACTTCTCGCGTTCGATGAAGTTGCAGTGCTGAAATTTTATCTGGCGAAGCACGAGAAGAGTATTAATCGTGAAAACTTTCGGGTTCACATGGTTTAGAGAAAGCATATGTTCAACCCATAGGGGCTTCTTAGAAACATATACCACAATCTTTAGGAGTAATTAACTCAAACTCGATGGCAGAGCATGGTTGAGAAAAGCAGAGGATACAATTTACCAAAGGCATTATGTATCCGAGGAAAGGCTCACAAGGTTATTGAATATGAAGGGCGTTGTCAGATAAATCCAACAAAGGATCTGGTGGTCCATAAGGGATCTGGTGCGAGCATCGGTACTCAACTAGAGGAAGCAGATTATAGAAACAACTGACTAACTCAATTGTCAAATGGAAGGAATTATGATTACCAAATCAAGGGATCAGAAGCAATGCTCTGATTAGGGGTGGATAAGTTGAATAGCCTTAGGGTACAATCAAAGACAATTGGATTGGTCGAGAACCAGTTCCAGTTAAAAGAATGGCAGCTTAGCCGGAAAAGTAGTTTATAAGGATCAATGATGATTGTGTGTATTCGCAAACATATTGAGTCAACAGACTCAAAATGATAATGACAAGGAATGTCATTAAGACTACGAGACTTATGGGATTAACCATAATGCAAGCAAGCAAGAATTTCAAGAGCCAAAGGCTCCAGAGGATTTTCGGAAGATCGAATATTATTTTGAAGACTTTTGTGAAACACATGAACAACTGGGGATGAGCGGATACTCGGCAAGCGCGAGTAATTATTCGTAGGGGTATTCATGCAGCAAGGAACTGCAGGGCAGTAAGCGTAAAGAATTCTCGGAATATCGAAGAGTATTTCAGGACATCTTGTAATAACAAGAGCAACTGGGGATGACAATATGAACGATAGGTGTAAGTAGTTATCCAGAGGGATTTATCGATGGAAGTGAATTGCAAAAGCGATGGCACATAGTCTCGAGAGCACATCGTAGAGTATCTTCGGAATCTTCTGGTGTAGTAGGCGGTCATCGGTAACAAGTGGCTCCCCGGGAGAAGGTACTTGCGAGAACCTAAAGTTAGTTTTGTTTTTAGCAAAATCATTTAACCCGAATAGAAGAGAGCTCAGAGTCCCAGAGTAAAGATCGAGGAGTAAAAGATCCTAATACCACCCAATGGGACGTGGGCCCATGGGCCCCACAACCAAGTTAGAAAAAGTTTTGTAAAGTCTAGACTCGACTTCGGCCAAGGAGTGTGGAAGGGGGATTCCTACAAGCAGTCGGCTCTGATACCAACTTGTGACGCCCCCTATTCAATCGTACACTAATCATGCACGCAAATGTGTACGATCAAGATCAGGGACTCATGGGAAGATATCACAACACAACTCTAAAACATAAATAAGTCATACAAGCATCATAATACAAGCCAGGGGCCTCGAGGGCTCGAATACAAGTGCTCGATCATAGACAGGTCAGCGGAAGCAACAATATCTGAGTACAGACATAAGTTAAACAAGTTGCCATAAGATGGCTAGCAC
Source organism: Triticum dicoccoides (assembly GCF_002162155.2). Classification (NCBI taxonomy): domain Eukaryota; kingdom Viridiplantae; phylum Streptophyta; class Magnoliopsida; order Poales; family Poaceae; genus Triticum; species Triticum dicoccoides. The sequence goes on along the minus strand of NC_041387.1, from coordinate 315,640,853 downwards.
AAACTGGGATACAGATCGAAAGAGGCGCATGCCTCCTGCCTGGGATCCTCCTAAACTACTCCTGGTCGTCGTCAGCGGCCTGCACATAGTAGTAGGCACCTCCAGTGTAGTAGGAATCATCGTCGACGGTGGCGTCTGGCTCCAGGGCTCCAGCATCTGGTTGCGACAACCAGGTAAAAGGGAAAGGGGGAAAAGAGGGAGAAAAGCAACCGTGAGTACTCATCCAAAGTACTCGCAAGCAAGGAGCTACACTACATATGCATGGGTATATGTGTAAAGGGCCATATCGGTGGACTGAACTGCAGAATGCCAGAATAAAAGGGGGATAGCTAATCCTGTCGAAGACTACGCTTCTGGCAGCCTCCGTCTTGCAGCATGTAGAAGAGAATAGATTGAAGTCCTCCAAGTAGCATCTCCAAGTAGCATATCCAAGTAGCATCTCCAAGTAGCATCTCCAAGTAGCATCTCCAGTAGCAACGCATAGCATAACCCTACCCGGCGATCCTCCCCTCGTCGCCCTGTAGAAAAGCGATCACCGGGTTGTATCTGGCACTTGGAAGGGTGTGTTTTATTAAGTATCCGGTTCTAGTTGTCATAAGGTCAAGGTACAACTCCAAGTCGTCCTGTTACCGAAGATCACGGCTATTCGAATAGATTAACTTCCCTGCAGGGGTGCACCAACTTACCCAACACGCTTGATCCCATTTGGCCGGACACACTTTCCTGGGTCATGCCCGGCCTCGGAAGATCAACACGTCGCAGCCCCACCTAGGCACAACAGAGAGGCCAGCACGCCGGTCTAAACATAAGCGCGCAGGGGTCTGGGCCCATCGCCCTGAGCACACATGCATGTTGCGTGGGCGGCCGAAAGTAGACCTAGCCTAACAGGAGTTCCAGTCCAGTCCGGCGCGCGCCGCTCCGTCGCTGACGTCTGAAGTGCTTCGGCTGATACCACGACGCCGGGATACCCATAAGTACTCCCACGTAGATGGTTAGTGCGTATAGGCTCGTAGCCAACTCAGATCAAATACCAAGATCTCGTTAAGCATGTTAAATATCCGCGAACGCCGAACAGGGCCAGGCCCACCTGTCTCCTAGGTGGTCTCAACCTGCCCTGCCGCTCCGCCACAAAGTAACAGTCGGGGGCCGTCGGGAACCCAGGCCCACCTCTACCGGGATGGAGCCACCTGCCCCTTCAGCCCCCATCTCCGAACAGTATCACAGGTAATGTAACAGTGTAAAGTATATCGTATATGCCCGTGATCACCTCCCGAAGTGATCACGGCCCAGTAGTATAGCATGGCAGACGGACAAGAGTGTAGGGCCACTGATGGAACACTAGCATCCTATACTAAGTAGTAGGATAGCAGGTAATGGTAACAACAGTAGTAGCAAGGACAGGCTATGCATCAGGATAGGAATAACGGAAAGCAGTAACATGCTACACTACTCTAATACAAGCAGTATAGAGAAAAGAGTAGGCGATATCTGGTGATCAAAAGGGGGGCTTGCCTGGTTGCTCTGGCAAGAGAGAGGGGTCGTCGGTGACGTAGTTGATCACAGCGGCATCAGCGGCAGTCTCAGGGTCTACCAAAGAGAAGAGGGGGGAAGAAACAGTAAATACATAGCAAGCAAGAGCATAACAGGACAACAGGCAGAGCTAGATGTGTTCTAACGCGGTGCTACACGTTATCAGTGAAGGGGGATAACAACCGGAAATGTTTCCCCAGGTTTAACATTTTCGGACAGACGAACCGGAGGGGAAAAGTTCGATGTTCGCTATGCTAGGAGTGTGTGGCAGACGAACGGAGGGTGTAACCGGATTCGTCTCGTCGTTCTGAGCAACTTTCATGTTGAAAATATTTTAATCCGAGTTACGGATTAAAAGATATGATTTTCTAAAGATTTTATTAATTTCTGGAATTTAATTGATTATTTAAATTAATTCGAAAAATAGATTAATGACATCAGCATGATGTCATGCTGATGTCGGCAGTCAACAGGGTTGACTGGTCAACCTGACCAGTGGGTCCCACTGGTCAGTGACACATTTTAATTAACAGATTAATTAAACTAATCATAATTAATTAGGGGGTGGGCCCCACTGTCATTGTTTGATTAATTAACTAACAGTTAATTAGGTTAATCTAATTGTGATTAATTAACTTAATTAATTCATTAATTAATTAATTAATTTAATTATTATTATCTATTTATTTATTTTATTTTTATTATTATTATTTTAATTCTTTTTTTTAATTAAAACGTTCTGGGGGGCGGGCCCCAATTGTCATTGGGCCAGGGGGCCTTGGCGGGTTTGGTCGCTAACGGGTGCGGCTAACGGGCACCACCCGAATGAGGGCATGCCCGAGGGGCGCTGGGCACGCATAGTGCACGCCGGCGCCGACGGCCAGGGCCAAGGGAGGCGGCAGAGGGGCGGGGCCACGACGGGCAGTGGGCTCGGTCGGGCGAGTAGCAGGGACGGTGACAAGGCCCTGGGTGGGCGCGCGAGTAGAGCCTGGCCTGCAAGGCGCGGGGCGAGGCCAGTGACAGGGAAGCGACGACCGGAGCGGGGTGGCACGAGGAAGGAAGGAGGGAGTGGAGGCCGGAGGTGGCCTCACCGGCGTTGGAGAGAAGCGGGGCGGCGAGGCTCGGGGGCGACCGTTGTGGAGGAGGACGGGGACGAGGCGTCGACGAGGAGGAGGCAGACCGGCGATGGAGCGCTCCGGCGAGGCCCGTGGAGCTCCGGGCGGCGGCGAGGGGCGCAGGGGCGATGCGGGGCTCGGCGTGGTGGCTACCTCGCCGACGAACGGCAGCTGTGAGGCGGGTCGAAGAGGCGGCAAGGCGGCGAGCGACGCCGGCGACGGGAAAGGGCGACAGGGTGCCGCGGCGGCGCCGATACAGTGGGAGGAGAGAGGGAGGAGTGGATCGAGGGGGGAGTGGGCGAGGTTGGTCCCGGATCCAGATCGGATCGGGAGAGGGACGAGGGAGCGAGAGGGGTTGTGGGGGCGCGAGTGGGA